>NC_143584.1:204747004-204898642 GCF_048544385.1 Mastigoproctus giganteus | reverse complement strand
TTTGTTTTAGAAATATACCGATGATGTTTTTGGACTAAGCTGTGGACAGGGTACAACTTTCATTTCAGAAAAAAATTAGTTGATTAGGTAATTTTAAATTTGGAAATCAAAATCTAAAAAGCAATACTTAATCCAACTTAAATTGGGCTTGAATATGACCAAAAATATGACAAATTGCTTCAACCTAAAAGTGAGATTCCAGTACCTTTTAACTGAAACAATTTAATTATATGCATAAAACCTGGATAGTTAGTATATAACTTAATATTATAAGACAGACATTTGTTCAGACTCTGAGGAGGATGGGATCATCCCTACTTGGATCTGTTGCTGTAAGAACTACATTGCAGAGCAGATTGCTGAAAGCTGTTTTCACCACTTCAAACATTGCTTTTATGTAATTCAACCAACATTTGTTTTTTACCCTCTTCCTATGGACCCGATATGAGGTATAGGTCAGAATAATTTTTTTCCCTATTCTCCAAACTTGTCCATACAAGATATTGGACGTGGCAATCTATTTCAGAATTTTTTTTTTTTTTTTTTTTTTTAAATATCATCAGCCATGTTAGCATATGTACTATGTTAACACAAACCATTACATTTGTTGATTATAACTTTTAAGTTTTTCAGGATTGAAGATCTTGTTCCTACCATTAATGCCATTTAAACAGCCTATTTCTGTCTTAGTATTGAGTCCACCTTGCTTTCCTGTTTTGCCTTTAAAGTATTAAAAACAAAAATTCAAGTAAATTTAGTGTAAAAGCTTCAGGCACACAAAATTGTACACAAGATACATGAGTTGGCAAAAGCTAACATATGGAAATGTAAGTGTTAACCTGCTGTTTATATTCTTGATTTTTTATATACACAATTTTATGGCTGTTTTGGGTATAATAACAAAAAAATTAATTTTATTTGAAGACTACTTAAAATTTACTAAAATAGCTATTTAACATAGCCTACTTCAAACTAACAGATTAATTTCCAAGAAATCAATATGTCAAAAACAACTTTGGTAACTTAATTATACATTATCCATCTAACATAAATCCATCTTATTTTAGAACTGATTGTTTCTGAATGCATGTTTTATTATTCATGAAATTCGAATTGCTGCAAAATTTCTCAAACAGTTTGTATTATGGGATCCACAGAGTTCCAATCCCCTGGCAGACCATATCATTCTAATTGACATTTCGCTGTAGATTATGTCAAGACAATTAGATATTACTGCATCGTACATCTGTGAAAAGTAAGAGAAAAAAAACCCGACCTCTGTAGCAGAGTGGTCAGGAGCGGGAGTGCAGTACCACATGCTCTTTGCGTAGACCGGGGTTCAAGCCGCCCCCTTCCCTGACTGCTAAATACGGTCAATCTGCCAACCCGCACTGGACCAGTGTGGCAGATTATGGTCCATGTCCCTCAGCATGAATTGTTGAGGAGGCTTCCATCCTGCAGTGGGTGGATAATGGCTGCAGTTTTTTTTTTTTTTTTTTTAAGTGCTTTGTTTGGTACCTAGATATAACTAAATATCGAGTCAAATTAGCTAAGATGTAGGCCAGCCCACAATTAACGGTTCTCGATTGCCACTAAAAAAGAATATGCAAAATTTTAGTATTCTGAATTTTATATTTCAAAACATAAGAATTATGAAAATAAATTTAATACTTTATATTTTAATACATTTGCATTACAAATATACTGCAATCAATAATAATAAATAACATCTTTGTAACCAGCAGATGGGTCGAAACTTTACATAAATATTTACATAAGTTTACAAGAGAAATCCATCATCTCTTTTTGTAAATGCATGGTTTCAAGTAAATAGTAGGAAGTTTCTGAGAGCATTTTTTGACTTTGACTTTCTTGAAATCAAGAAGAATGAACATCTTGTTGGATGTATCCTAGAAATATATATAAATAAAAATCATAAATATTTATGGAAATTTTAATCTGGTTTTCATTATACAGCACCTATTAATTTGCACTGATTTATTTTATACATACTGATAAACCAACAATAGCTATTTTATTACTATTGCAAAAAAAAAATGCAGTTTATAATTACACAAGTTATTAAAAACAGCACAAAGAGTAGAATGTTTATATTTCAACAATCAGTGATTTCAGAAATTTTAAACAAATAAAATATTACAACAAAATTAAAAACAATATTCTCATAAGAGATTAAACAATCTGCATTCCATATAAATTTTAAAGGCAAAAAATGATAGTTTATTGAAACAAGCTTGAAAGGAAACTTTACAGAAAATATTCCAATAACCCAAACATTTAGAGGCCAGTTTTGACAATTTTTTGAAATCCTTGTGGATATCGTTTAAGTCCAAAGTATAGAACCAACCACCCATTATCAGCATCCATGTGGTACTGATAAACGATCAATGTCGTATAATCTCATTAGAATTAGTTAATTCCCATGTATGCCGTTCTCCCAAGAAATTAAAAACAATATTTTACATCAGTACTAGATGAACAATTTGTTCATATATAACTAACAAAGAACCATATTCTTTTTTTTTTTTTTTTAATATGATCATGTTTACAACTTAATGGTACCTGCTGTGCATATGCAATTTAAAAGTGGGGGGGAAAATGGCATAAAAATTACCCTACATAGTGTTCTTTCAAACCTTTTCCACGCAATAAAATTTCATTCAACTTTACTGAAACTTCTATTTTCAGGAATGATGATGCACACAGTTTAAATCAAAGATCAATGTTTTTATAGGTTCAAGGTTTCATCTTTCAGCAATGCATAAGTTCATTTTAATGAAAAACTAATTACGCAGTGTTGAAAAAAGGTGACATGTCACCTAAGACCACTGTTTAGGTATAAAATGGATCTGCTTCTCACAATTTCTTATGGACATGGGAAAATGTTTCATGCTCACATTTCTTTCATAATTAGCACTGCAGCTCTTAATGAACTAAAGTTGGAGTAAACCACGTTTTGAGTCCCCCTGAATGAGATTTACATTTTTAGACTATCCATTATTTAGATAAATTCAAGTTTATTATTCATATAACTGCACATGAATAAATAAAATAACGGATACTGCTATAAACATTACATTTAATTTCTACCACATTTGCAGGATTATAGGCCAGAAGAAAAAAATTTAATGAGAATTTACTCATATACAGCTACATCATGGTCTTCTGCAAGTTTTGGCTGAAAGACCATCTCATGTGCCCAGCTTTGTTTGTAAATTTTACTTGGAGGAGGGGTGCACAAAAAAATTTCTACTGGAAGCTGAATGATAAGTTTCTAAAAATTTAGATGAGATGCAGAAAATCAGATCAGTCAGTACAGCTATTTGGGATTATGTTTTTATTTTATTTTTTTAAAATAAATATTGCCATTATGTTCAATTTTTATTTAGAAAGTAGTACTTTATTTAGGAAAATATTTATTCAAAAATAAAGATAAGCAATGGTAAATATAAGCTTTCTCCCAAGAGGAAGGGGATGGAATTAGGTTAATTAGAATGCAATATAGTAAAATCTCTCTCGACAGACAACTCCTGATATCAGTTCTGCAAAGACATTACTTCTGAAACAATCTCTTTCATGTTGCTTTCATTCAAGTAGATGTGCTGAAAGTGGCAATTTGGAAGTTAAGGTTTAACAATGGTAAATGCAAGGTATTGCATATGGGCAGCAGTGACCCCAGAATAACATACCAATTAGGTGGCACTACACAAGCTGGTGGACAATGAAACCCAGCGTAATTGTTCAGTCCAAAATGACATTCTCTGAGCAGCAGACGGGCCACTCAGAGAATGTCAAATTCAATTCATGGGGTTCTGTCAATGACATACAGGAACTTTGCCAACAGGGACAATGAAGTGATTATGCTATTGTACAAGGCAATGGTTAGACCACATCTTGAGTACTGCAAACAGGTGTGGAAGCTACATTTTAAGGAAGATGTAGATCTTTTGAAACAGGTACAGAAAAGAGGAACAATCAGATTAGTCAAGAACAAAAAGGGGTACTTTTACTTCAAAAGACTTTGGTTCTGTAAATTGCAGACATTGGAAACTGGGAACTCACAAGGAGATCTGACTGAAGCATTTGAAGCTTTAAATGGATTGAGTAAATTTAATGATGGTATTCTAACTTTTACTTGGGCAACACACACACACACACACACACACACACACACACACACACACACACACACACACACACACACACACACACACACACACACACACACACACCTACCATGCAGCCATCAAAAGAAGATGGCTGCATAATAGATGTGTGAAAAATTTCTTTTAGCCAGAGAGTAAGTGGTTGCTAGAACAAGCTACTATCTGGTGCTGTGGAAGAGGGTGGGTTGAATAAATTTAAGGAAGAATTAGACATATTATTAAATGGGGATGGATAGATGATGCAGACAGAATTTTATTTATTTTTTTTTTATGAGCTTGCTTGTATCATTTGCAATTACTACTACTAATACAGTAATATTAATGTTTAGTTAACACATGGGGTATTTACTCCTCCATATCTGCAAATTGGAGCCAACTCATGCATCCTGACAGACTAAACATTGACTCTTTTTTGAACTAACTTATTCATAAGTGTAATTATTAGGCACATTCTTTAAGGTACTTTGAACAAAATATCGCATTAGTTTGTGCACAATCTATAACTGATATGCACATTGATAAAGGACTTTTGAGCGACTTGCCAGATAGTAGTTTTGGATATACAGTAGACTCTCGATTTTCCGGGATAGATGATAAAATAAAAATCCCGGATAATCCAAAAATACAGTAAGTCCCCGACATAAGTTCCAGGACTTCTTATGTAAGTCAAATTTTACGTAACTAGGGAATGACTAATAAAATATTGCTCCTATATCCGTGATATGCCAAAATTACAAAATCCACATAATATCCTCAGAAGAATGAAGAAAAATAGTTATATATTTTTAATTAGTTCAATTAAAAACTATCTGGGGATAGCGGTGAAGTTGCTCATAAGAAAAGAAAACATTAAAGTAAGAAATTGTACAGTAAAAACTGATATGTATTTCGTAGCCTTGGTTATCATAGTTGACTTCTTTGGTGCCCATCCCTTCACCGCTTCTCATATTCTGTCTTTTTCCTTTATTATTGTGTTCACTGTTGACACTGACAAATCTAAATTCCGCACGATACTTGTTAATGTTTGACCATTTTCAAACATTCTTATTTTAATTTTCTGATCCGAATCGATTGCTTTCCCCCTTTTTTTTTGATAGATTTACTAGTACCGCTGTCACTTATTCAGCACCATGATAACGGTCAAAATGAAATTTTATGTTCACTATTATCACCCCACGCGAGCTCACATTTTACTAAAACACCTTTCTGAAGGTCGCTACCATAAAACAATTTGCACATTCTGGATTATTAGACTTTTCTGTTACTGCAATTCATTATAAAAGGGTAGTAAACTCAATCGTATTGCATTTGCAATAATACTGATAGCTGGAATTCTGTAGGATTTTACGCTATTATGGTGAAATTGTGTCCCCTTCACTGAAATCTTCAGCTATGTATAAAAAAAAAAAAAAAACCTAAAAAATTTTAAAAATCTTTTCTTCATTCCTATTTTTAAGCTTATGACTCCAAATCCCGCGTGCCGTGATCGTCTTTATTGATTGCTTATTATTATTATTATTATTCTGTTTTAAATTTTACAGTCCTAAAAAAGAAAAATATATTAACTTAAGTTCGAAGTTACGTAAGTTGGGAACTTACTATAGTACAGTACTCCCAAAAATGTTCAGCAACCTACGTAAAAAATATGGCGATAGATAAAAAACTTACCACGCACTACTCACACCATTATAATGTTAGTGTCCAATACGATGCTTCCATTTATTTTTTACAATGTCGCGTATGGTTTGGTCACTAACATTATATAATGGTTCTTTAGAGATTTAACGGATGCACCATTTTCAAACCTTTGAATAATTTCAAGTTTTTGTTTAATTGAAAGTGCAACTCGTTTGCATTTACCCATCATTTTTGCGATTTCTAAACAAAAAAAAAATTTTGTTATCCCTGACATAAATAACAAAACAAAACAAACTAAACTTTTTTTTTTTTTTTTTTTGAGCGTGGGGGTTGTAAGATAATAATATCCCAATGACGATTTTATAACGCCCTGCTTGTCGCTTATTTACAACTTGCAAGACATCTGTTTATACCTATTCTGGTTGATTTTTTTTTTTTTTTTTTGGAGTCTTGAAGTGTCCCGGTTAAACCGATCCCACTAAATCAAGAGAGATTTAAGATGCCTTCTAGCTCAATATACCAATTTCTGTGAACCATGCAACAGTGACTGCCAGACATTTTTAACAACTTTTCTTTGTAGGTTGGCCAGTTCTTATTTTTCCTTTACAGATACAACTGTTAAAAAATACTTGTACTCACCAAAAATCAATGGATGGTTCTCCCACACTTATGCTAATTTGGTTGTCTCACAACATCTACCTAACAAAAAGATTTAAATCCAGCAGTAAAAGAACAGTGCTGAAGAAAAAGCTTCCATAACTTTTTCCTACAAAAATTTGGGGTTGACATTTTTACACTCTTGGAAACTGAGAATATTTTCATTGCAAATTGGAAAGCTTCAACTCCAGTTCAGAATCACAACACCATGAATCATTTACTATAATCTTATTTCAAAAATTCATAGCTTTCTTCACAATAATACGATCCCATTTGAAAGCTCTTAATGAGTGGTACTTTCTATGCTGATGTTCAGCAGTTGTGAAAATTCTTTCACCATTTCACCTGCTATTTCCAAACACTGAACACTATCAGTGGATTTCATGCCAGGATTGTCCTGAATAGGACAACTTGTGGGCCATATTTCTTGACCACTCTATGGCAGTGTGTTTTGAGTAGTAACCTTCACCACACACAACCAGCATTTTTTATGAATTTCTTGTGGTTCTTGTCCTTCAGCAGTTAAAAGTTGGGTTACTACTCACTTATTCATTTCAACGTACTACCTATTTGAAATGCCACATGAAGAATTAAACACACAACCAAGACCACATATTTGTCAATCTGGAACTGGCAATTAACATGCAACAGATATTGTTCAGGTGGGCTTGTAAAGCATTGCACCACTGCCAGATTGGCAAATATGTGGTCTTGGTTCCAATTTCAATGATGACCATTTACAGTCTGCCACACCCCATTAACTTTTTCTGACAGAATCCCAATTATTCGTTGATTCAGCCACTGTACATCTCATTGTCCTAATTATTCACTGTATGATTCCTTTTGCTTCAAAAGGTGGTACCCATTCATATGTCTACTCTAACATTCCATGTCAGTGTTGTCAATGTTTGCTCATTGAAATTATTCTAATAAGGATGAAGTTCCAGTAACTGTTCAAGATAAGAATGTTGCACATCCCAATTGGCTTTCATCCAAATCTACAGGTTCATTTTCTACCTACACCAAAGCTTGCAACCATTGTAAAGAAGTTATTATTCAGTCCAAACTAGATTTTGAACAGGACTAAGAATAGAAAACTTACTTCTTGTCCAAATGACTGTCAAACAGCCCGATCTCTTGCCAAAGCTATTGGCTGCAGCTTTTGCCCATCTGTACTCTCACCTCTGTTAAAACCTGATGGTTCTACTGCCACCTCAGCTAAAGATAAAGCTGACTTACTTGCATCCTACTTTTCTTCTAACTTTTGTATTAATGACCTCGGTAAACCACCTCCAATCCCAATATATTACACTCAGTCTATTCCTGTGGCCTTCCGTCAAAAAGATGCCAGAATTTAACAATCTTGAGTGTAAGAAAGTTCCAAGTCCCGATGGTATTTCTCCACTTGCTCTCAAAATCTCTGCTCCTTAGCTTACTCCTGTTCTGCATTGCCTTTTTACACTTTCTTAATGCTTTTCCTTCTGTTTGAAATTTTTTCATATCCAGCCAGTTCCTAAAAAGGGTGAAAAATCCTTCCCATTCAATTATCATTCCATTGCACTTGCTTCTACTCTTTTTAAATTAATAGATTAATCCACTAACTGCCAACTCCTAAACTATTTAGAAACCTTCCATCTGATCAATGATAGCCAATAGGAATTCCGTCAGTGTCAATATCCTGGTTATGTTACTTACTTATGGGCAAATCCAATTAAAAAGTTTGAAATTCAAGCAGTTGCTCTTGACATTTCAAAGGCTTTTGATCATGTTTGGCATAAAGGTCTGCTATATAAGATTTCATATTGTGGATTGCTGACTGTTTTCTTAACTGAATCCAGTTTTCTCTCTGACCACTCACTGTGGGTGATGGTAGATGTCTCTCTGTTGTCAACTTCCCACAGTTCAGTTCTGTCTCCTATTTATTTATTTTTTTTAAATATATATTAATGCCCTTCTTTCGTCAATTGTAAATCCTATTGATAATTTTACTGATGGTAGCACATTGCAATCCTTCCAGTTTGAGAAACCTTGTCCTGCACAAACAGCATCAAACTTCTTGAATATCCACTACCAATTCCTTAATTAATTAATTGCTGAGTGGTCAGGAATGAGAGTTCATAAGTACAAGTTGAGTGACCGGGGTTCAAGTCTGTGACTGCTAAATGCAGTGGTGTTTCTTGTATTCTCCCATCCTGTGAACTCCTCTGACCATGTGGTTGTTCCTGGAGTATAAACAAAAAAAAATTATTTTTATCTCCTGGTAATTCTCCACTGGGTGCAAAGATAACGTAGTTAATTGCAATCCTTTTAAAGTTCATTCCTGCTTCTCACAAAAAGAATTCTCCTCCTCCTATGCTTATCTTTGATGATATTCAGATTTCTAGACAAGAACACATATCTCTATTAGAGATTACCTTGACTTCTAATCTGCCCTGGCATAAGCAGATCGCAAATTGCTTCTCTTCTAAACAGCTACTCACTCTGTACAAATCTGAAATCTGCCCTACCACAGAATATTGTTCCAATAACTGGAGTGGTGCCCTCATGACCTTTCTCTCGGGCTTCTAGATGTCATTTAAAAGAAGGCAGTTACGTCAATTAATGACTCGCATCTTACAAAGTCTTTTCACTTTATCTCACAGATATTCTGTTTCTGCTGAATGCCGGTTCTGTAGATACTTCCATGGGCATTGTTCTTCTGAATTGGCTTCTATAACTCCCCCCCCCCCCAACGTGCTGTAAGCAGTCTGCATCCTCACGGAATCAAATTTTCTTCTTTCTCATTTATTCTTTCCACTCCTATTTTCTGAAACAGCCTCCTTTCACACATTTCCTGAAGGTTACAATCTACAGAAATTAAAATCAAATATCAAGAAGAATTTTCTCAACCTTCAATCCACATATGGTACTAAATACTACAGGTTCTAATCCCTTTCATGTTACAGGTTTCAATTAAAAAAAAAAAAAAAAGAAACCATCAGGTAACTTACAAGCACCACCTTCAAAGGGATATTAGCACTTGTGAACTCCACAAAAAGGATTGTGTTTCAGTTGCTGACTGCTATCCAGACAAATAGAATGAATGTTCCTCAATGATCTGAACACAAAGAAAATGACCTCACAATCAAAGGGTATGCCACATCCACTGCTCTCTACAGGTCAAATAAGCAAATGAAATGCAAACCCACAATGCCAATGAAGCCAAATAATAGGTCCAAACTAAATGCAAACATGCAAATCAACCTAAAACTAAATAAAACAGAACCAACATAAATAAATCAAATAAAATTAAGTAAATTTAAGGCAAACCCAAATGACAATAAATTAAGACAATGAAGAAAGCAAAGGGGTGGGGGACAGGCATTTAGACCAAGGGCCAAAAGTGCAGGATAGAAGAAACAAATCAAGAAAAAGAGCTCGGGTAACAAAAGAAAACCCCACCCACTGTGTTACATAGTAGTAGTAGTGGCATGTGATGCAAGAAAGCAAGTGTATGAGCTTATGCAGCATCAGCCAAAAAAAAAAAAAAAAACACACACCATTCCCTCCAAATGCTTGTCCAGTTCCTCCTTCAATTTATTCAACCTATCAACTTCCACAACGACAGATGGAAGTTTGTTCCAGCAATTAACCGCCCGCTGGCTAAAGGCAAATTTCCGCACATCTATTCTACATTTGTCTTTTCTTAATTTGAATTTATGCCCCCCCCTTAGGTTCGTAATCTGAACAAGTGGAAGGATCCCATCAGAATTCAGTGTGCTCAACCCATTCAAGGCCTTATACACCTCAATCAGATCACCGTGCAGGTGCCTAGTCTCCAGCAGTGGCTGGAGACTAGGCACCTGCACGAACTTAAGCAGAACTTTGCAGAACTTAAGCCTCTCTTGGTAAGAGGATCCCTTCATTTCCCTCAACAATCTTGTTGCCCTTCTCTGTACACACTCAAGCAAATCTACATCCTTCCTAAAATGAGGCCTCCAGACCTATATGCAGTACTCAAGGCGTGGCCTGAGCATTGCCTTATACAGAGGGACAATCACCTCCTTTTCCCTGCTAGCAAAATTCCTATATATCATTGACAAAACCCCATGACCTGCCCTGGCAGCCTGTCTGCATTGCTCAGAAAACTTCATATCTGACTGCACAATTACTCCCAGGTCTTTTTCATTTTCTACCACCTTAAGTGTAGTACCACACAGTTGGTACATTTCTCTGGGGTTACTTCTGCCCATATGCAGTACTTTGCATTTGTCAAAGTTAAAACTTCAGTTGCCACTTCTTAGCCCATCTGCCCAAATTTTCTAGATCCTGTTGCAGTAGCATACTGCCATTACTGTCATTAACAACCCTGCCAAACTTTGTATCATCTGCAAACTTCGACACTAAGCCTGATATACCTTCATCAACGTCATTGATAAATATACAAAACAACAGTTGACCCAACCCCGTGGGAATCCACTAATAACATTAGTCCACGAAGAGCAGCACCCATTGATTACCACCCTCTGTCTTCTCCCGCTCAACCATCCTTTTATCCATTGTAGCAGCTTACCCATAATACCATTCTGCTCCAATTTATACAATAGTCTTCCATGTGCAACAGTGTCAAAAGCTTTCCTGAAATCCAAATATATGATATCAAAATTATTTTTTGCATCCAGTTTCTTTGTAACCACATCATAATATCCTATCAAATTTGTCAGACAAGACTTTCCCTTAAAAAACCCATGCCGTGTCTGAATTATTGCTGCAGTCTTATCTAGATGATCCTGCAATGCATCTTTAACCAGCGACTCCATTATTATACCCGGAACAGAAGTTAAACTAACTGGTCTGTAATTACTCGTGTCACCCTTCGATCCCCCTTTGTGAATTGGGGATACATTTGCACATCTCCAGTCCGTGGGAACCTCCCCTGAGTCCAAGGATGCTCTCATAATTATGGCTAAGGGTTTGCTTAGTTGCTTTGCTGCCTCCTTTAATATAGCTGGATAGATCCCATCCACCCCAGGTGCCTTTCTTATGTTTAACTTCAACAATTTCTCCTCCACTTTGCTCTCAGTTATTACAAAATCATTAAGCACCCTGCTACAATTTGATAAAGTTCTGCCATTTTTAAACTTTAATAACTCCTCATGTGTGAATGTAGATGCAAAAGTTACATCTGTAACAAAAGTAACTTTACTATAAAGACTAATGTGGCTATGGTTTCAAGACTATTATAAAAAAGGGACACTACGTATACCACATAAATAATACAGCAGATTAATGGTACAGTTTTGTAATTTACAAATGCTGATGTTTCTTTTAAGACTTAGTGTTTGTGGGTTCCCTGTCTCATTTGTTTTATTTGCTTATTTTAATTATTATGAAAGTGGCACTGCTGTTTTTTTGGAATCAGAATACATCTCTTTGAATAGGAGGCATGTGTTTGCATTTGTGGAACGAGTGCTGATTTGTCTTTTTTTAAATTTTATTTTCAGGATTGGGGTTACTATGCGTTTAGGTAGCAGAACTGCACCTATCCAAGTTTAAGCCTAACTAAGCACTATTTTGCTGCACTATTTATGACATATATTTAGTATTCCTTTTTATAATAGTCTTGAAGACATAACCATATTCAAAACTTTTTTTCAGAAACAAATAAGAAATAGATGGGCCTGTAAGGTCCAGTGCTGCCATGTGCATTATTATTAGGGGTATCACCACTGTCAGATTAAGTGTACACATCTATTTCTTTTACCCTCGAGGCTACAATCATTCACATCACTTTATTATAGCAATGTGTTACAGTTTCTAACACTTTTGTGTGAACAGAGAAACAGTTTGCTTTTGTTCCTTTTGTATGCTTGATTATTATAAATTTTTATAATGCATGATAATTTTACATTCTTTTTTCTACCATTACTTGAAATTACAACAAAAAGAACTGTCTTCTTTGGAAACCACCCAAATAATTACATCCCTCAGAAAGTATTAATGATCTGGTAAGAAAGAAGCATTCACCCTAATGAGAAAAAGGAATTAATTTAATTTTTATTCTATTATAAGCAATATAAAACATATACATTACCTTATTTAATAAGGAAAACCCATATAGTCTTAGATTTTTTATAAAAGATTCAACATCTTCAAATCTACTTTGTACTTCTGCTATTTTCAAGAGCCCTCTGAAAGTCAAATTAAATTGCCAAAATCATCAATAAATCATAAAACGTCTTTTATTATATATATATATAATAAATTTTTATATATATATTTCATTAATATTCTGTAAATTATATATTTTAACATTAATAAATATAAACTGGAAAGAGTAATATAAGTTTGTCTTAAAATTCTAAGAACATATTAATCCAAATAAATCTTTTACTGGATTAATATTAGTCCAAGGTTCTTTTGTTCAGAGCTCGGAATTTCTGCTTTTTGTAAAGTTTTATAATTTTAGGCAATGGAAACATTCACTTAATTTCTACACAGATTGTAAATGGCATTTTTCTGTGAGTGATAAAGCTAAGCAAGTTATAATACTGATTTTTGGATGTCAGATAGGGTTCCTCTATCCCACATCGTTATTCTTCTAGTAGTGCTTGCTTCACCCTATTGATTTTACTATATACAAGGGTTAATCCAAGTAGCACAGACTAACACTACTTCTATAAGTTATTTTATTTATTTATTATTATTATTATTTTTTTTGTTATTGAATAATAAAACCTGTAATTATTGAGTGAAGAACTTGGAATAAGAATTTTTCCTTCTGATTTAAGAAGAAATGAGAATATCTCTAAAGTTTTGTGGGATATTACCTAGAAAATTTCACAATCTTCATTAATTCACAGCTGAAATTCATCCCCTTTGTTTGCTGTCAAGTTAGTTCCTTTTTCACTGCCAACAATCTGTTTTCTACCTGCACCTGACAAGTTATCTACAACTAACATGATGTTATTGAATAATAAAACCTGTAATTATTGAGTGAAGAACTTGGAATGAAGCGTTTGGAATAAGAAAATTTTTCTTATTCCAAATGCCACATCACAAATAGTTCATTTCACTTTGAGGATTCAGGGTCTTGGCAGGTGCCTCCATAGCCAGGTGGGAAGGAGCAGCAGTGCGTAGCACATGCTTCTTGATTAGGTCAGGGTTCGAGCCCGTCACCACCAAATACGGAGGATGCGGAAAGGTCAGGGAATGACCACTGCATATCCCAGAGCAATATGGCCTTAGTTGCTAATGCTCCTAAAAACCAAATAACAAACAAACAATCAGGATCTTAGCACACTTTTAATGAGATTTTTCTTCCTTCACTGTAAATGTCAAAGGGTCACAAATAAAAGTATGTAAATTTCTTCCTTATCAAATATATTGTACAGTAACAAACAGATTATTGTCACATCTATTTCCCTGAATTGTAGAAAGATACACTCCTGCCTAAAACTTTGGAATCGATTTCATTTTTATTAATTTTCAAAGTTTTGTTAAAATAGGACCAACTTGTTTGCCAATTTTCATTAAATTTTTTTTTTATTATGTATAAAAGTCAAACTTAAATAATATTTAACAGCTTCCTAGAATAATCGAGAATATTCCATAAAGGTGTGGAAGACTCCTGAATGTGGTAGAACAATGCAGAAGATTCTCAATTGTTGTAGATAATTCCAGAGTATTTTGCAATAATATAAATTGAGGTATAAAAGCTGTAAGTTATAAAACCAAACACTGCTCATTAAGAAAGAGTGTTTGGTGTAAGTTTTGCATGTTTTGTGATAAACATGGCAAGAAATAAGGAACAGAGCACTGAAACAAGACATGCTATTATAATTCTGTATAAAGAAATTTAAAGGAGTACACACGACCTTTCAATGATTCAAGGAGACTGGCAGTTTAAAGGACAAACCATGATCAAGATGCTCATATGTAACAATGGAAGTGAAAGATAAGACTATAAGACTGATTTCTAAATGCAATCAATGACTTACTGCATTTGAATCACAACAGAGTTCAATAGGAACAGAGAAACTCCCATGTCTACATTCACTGTAAAACAGTCTTAAAGAAGGACTTCATGGTTGTTTAGTGATCTGAAAATCCTTATTAAAACTAGAAAATTGAAAGAAATGATTAGCTTGGGATAAGAACCATTAGCATTGGACACTTAAAGAGTGAAAAAACGTAATGTGGATGGATGAATCCAAATGTGAAATCTTTGGATCCAAGCATAGAGTTTGTGAGATGATCAACTGAAGAAAAAAAAAGGTGCCACATTGTTTAATGCCTACAGTTAAGCACTGTAGGGTTTCCATCATGATCTGGAGTTGCTTCTATTTTCTGGAGTAGGTGACAGCATCAGAATTTATATTACAACAAGACAATGAACCAAAGAATAGCTCTAAGCTGTGCAGGGACTTTCTAGCAGCTAAACAACAGGAGGTGTGGGGGGTAATTCAAATTTTGGTGTTGCCATCCCAATTGCCTGACTTAAACCCAAGAGTTTTCCTGAGATCATCTAGACTGTCAAATTCATGAAATCAGCCTATCTTCAAAAAATTTATATGGAACCTTGCAGTTCACTTGGATTACATTAGTTAGGACACTATTTTAGAATTAATCGCCAGAATGCCATGTCTGGCATTAAGGCATATAATCCAGTGAGACTATTTTGATGAAAAATCATTATAGTTGTTAATATTAATCATTTCAATTTTTTTTTCCTGCAAATTTTTCAATGCTTAATAAAAAATTTTAAAATACTTTGAAGGGTTTTTAAATTAAAAAAAATTTTTTTTTTTTTTTTATTAAACCTTATCATTGTCATAGATATATGTATTATGGGTAAATAAAATAACCTGTATATGTAGACAATGTGACGTGATATAGCGTTCAGTTTCAAGCAACACCTGGGGTCTCCCCCAACTCTGTGATGCATACAGTTCACTGTACACACCAATATGTGTAAATGTAGTGTTTGGTTGTTCTTCTAGTTGTTTAGTCACGGGGCCCCTATTGGGACCTAAGGTTCCCTGTTACTCACTACATGGAGGGGGTAGGCCGGGCAGTAGAGGAAAGGCAATGTTACTGTGGTGAGGCCCACCACAGAGATGCATAAGCTTTCCATGGTATGGTCCTAAAAAAAAAAAAAAAAATTATAGTTGAGCATGGGTATATAGTGCAAGAGGGAGTAAAGCTGGGAGAAAGTGTAGGGGCTTTAGAGAAGGTAGCCATCTGAGCTCAGTGAAGCAAATTTGCTCCACCAGGTGAAAGTAAGGGGGAAGGGGAACAAGCCCCAGGAAAGGGAAGAAAGTCAGCAAGGGACCTGGGTGGTGATTGCCAAAGGCATAGTAGTTGTCAAAGACCACTAGAATCCTACTCTGTCCAAAGACAGGGTTAGTGAATCTTACCCCGATAAGATTGAGGTTAGCAGATAGCAGATATATTGAAAGTTTGATTGGCAGAGTAGAGCCTGTGAAGCTTCAGGGTCCTGAGCTAGATATCATCCTTCTTCTCTTTCTTGGTGACTCCTTTCTACTTCTAATTCTCTCTCGGGAATTTTTTTTTGGTTGGTGCAGCATAAGCCCCAGGCTTCCTTGCACCATATGGCTAATAATAATAACAGCCTAGTGGCAATAGGTCTCCCAGCAAACACCTACAAAGAACTCTAAAAAGTCGCAATCCTGAATACCTGTAGGATAATCAGAGTTCCTCGACCAACAGTAACACCATACATAACAACAACCACCCTGTGTGCTTGGTAGCAATGCCCTTCACGAGGTGGAACCTCCAATCAGGGAGAAATAATATAATAATATGGTAGGTGCATTCAGTTGACTAAGTCAAAGTATCATTGTTTCCAGTATGAGTGAGCTGGAGGGTCTTCTGTCTTGAGAACAGCTCTTGGGCATATTTGGTGAACAAATGATAGTACGGTTCTTCTGTAATGAGCAGATGTTCATAGCTTTGTGAGATCCTAGTGTAAAAGATGCTACGAAGGTCCTCATAGAGTGGGCAGATGTATAGTGGATGGTTACAGTCTTCATTCTGTCCACAAGAACAACAGGAGTTGTCTATTATGCCTATGGAAGTCAATTTATGATTGATGGAACCATGCTCAGTTATAGACCTGGGGAGAACCAAGATGGAGCTTTGGAGAAAACAAATGAAATGTCGGAAAGAAATTTTTTGGTAATTAAACCCTTGTCAGTGTTCATTCATCTGGTGTGCTAGGTCTGTAGCAGCTTGGTCACAATTAATTTCTTCTCTGTCTTGCTGTCACTGAGGGTTTTGATGGTATACCCAAGGATGGAGGGTGGTAAACCTCTGGGCAGGCAGTAATTGAGTCCACAATGGATGATCTCCACAAAGTGGTAAGAAAAAGTTGAAAGTCTCAAAAAGGTGTGATGAAAAAATTAATGATATGCACAGGCCAGAGTTGGAAGAGAGGATGCACAGAATAGAGAAAAGCAAAGAGGAATGATTTAAAAGGAAAATTAAGATAAAACTATCTTAGAATTGCCAGAAAGGAAATAAAAAAATAGTTCTATTGAATAATTTAGAAAATTCATACTCATTTACAGCCATTGATTAGCATAAACATGCTAGCATAGGTGCAAAGCAGAAAAAAGTAAATGCCTATACCTTTCAGGCTCTTTTACTCTGATTAGAATAAACATATCAGTCCCTTTTAAATATACACTGGTGTTCAAAGAAAGTGCATCACCTAGGAATTTCACATTTCTAACCTTTTTTCGTGATGGTATGTTACATTAATGACTAGCATCACAAATAGAAATATAAACGAAAGATATTTATTAATAGTTAAGACAAAGCTAAGTAATATTTGACAGGTGCTCTCAAAATATTCCAAAATGAGCATTTGCAACCTTTATACAACAGTTTTGGTAAACATGACAATTATGGCTGAAATGTTATCAGAAGCCCTCAATTTGCTTCAGTTTATCATTTAAATGGAAAACAAAATGAAAAGTTCACCAGATGCAAACGAATATTTCGTTGAATCGCCTCTGGCCCTGATGACAGCAACACACTGTCAAGGCATTGACAAGATCAATTTCTGAAGATAATTAACTGATAGTTCTTGGTTCCAAACACAAAATATGGTTTCCTGAAGTTCACAAAGGGTCTTTGGTTTCTTTCTGGCAACTGCAGGTTCCACACGATGCCAACAGTTTTCTGTAGGATTCAGGTCCGGGCTGTTTCCTGGCCAGCTAAGAGTTGTAATGGACCGTTCTTCCAACCATTTTTTCACCTGTAACAAATGTAAACACATTACTGTTGAACCTCTAATGCAGAAATGAAGCTAAAGTAACTACAGAAGTGCCTACTTACACTTTTCGCACAATGAGAAGGAGCAGGGTTGTCCTGAAAGATGCAGTTACTTGGCAGGTTGAAATGGTCTCTAAAGGTTGGCAGCAATTTGCCTTCCAATATAGCCAGGTATCCATTGGCATTTATGGAACCTTTTATAAACTGCAGGTGACCTACTCTGCAATATGATATGCACCCCGTATCATTTGGCTGGCAGGGAGTTTCACTGCAGACAAGATACAGTCTGGATAGCATTCTTCACCAAGTCTATGGCGAATCATTTGTCTCCCATCAGAGCCATGAAGGTTGAATTTCTTCTCATCCGAGAAAATAATTGAGTTCCACTTTTCGGAGGTCCATTTGACATGCTCCATACACCAAATTAGTCGGGCCTTTTTAATTTTTTGTGTGAGGAGGGGCTTCTTAGGACGAGAGGCTACAAGTCCATTTTTGTTGAGTGTGTCTTCTGACTGTTACTGCACTTGTTACCACTCCCGTATGTTCTTCCCATTCTTTTTTCAGCTCAGACGAAGAAGCTTTATGGTTTTTAAGGCATAAGTGCATCAAAACATGGTCCTGTTTTGGCTTAGACTTGTTTGCGTCTGGTTCCTTTTTTCCCCATCAGCAGAACCAGTATTCTTGAATATGGAAAGAAATCTACTCACTGTCGACTGATTACAAGACACTCTATAAGCAATATGATGGGAAGAACATCCTTTCTCGTATAAAGCAACAATAGCACTCTTTCAGCGTGGCTTCAACTGCACGTTACTTGCCATCCTGACAAGCAAGGAATGACTGCAACTCTTGCAGAGCATGCTTATATAGCTGAAAGTAACAGATGATGCAATATTACATCATCACCTATGCGTGGCATTATTTGATGTAATCTGTAAGAAATATTGCTATATACTTACATTATTCAGACAGAAATTACAATTTTAAGGGGTGATGCACTTTCTTTGAACACCAGTGAATACAAAAAAAAAAAAAAAAAAACCTTTAAATATTAGTTATACAAGGGCTTTACAATAACATAAAACAAATTTTATTGGTTCAAGTTTCCAACACACTTTTAAAATAAAAGTTATAGATCCTTTTACAGTGTTTTTTTTTTTTTCTTTTGATTTGTATACAGAATTATATTTAGAATTACTCACCCCATTTTTAATACTCGACAGGCTTCTCTAATATAATCATCCAAGTTGGTTCCCATTAAGGATAAACAAAATACAACAATATGTACAGTGCTATTACCTAAAGGAACCTGAAATAATAATAGAAAATGTAAAAACAAAAAGAAATATATAGCATAAAAAAAACACTCAAGAGTTTGTACATTATTCTCCAGAAATGCAACAACATCCCAAGGGTCATTAAGTGACCTTAGGGACGTTGTTCAAATATATTCAAATATAATTCAAATGATTAGCATCTGTAAGCTAGATTAATTCAAATTTATATTCTGAGTTTATTGTCTGGCACAATCATAGCTATTAGGTTGTAGTCACCAAACACAGTGCTTAATGAAATGCATATTTGTTGCATCGTATAGGCTTAGCAAAGCAGATACAGAATTCTTTTAACCAGGATTAGTTGTGTCCAATCACAGTTAAAAGCCAGCACTTTCAGATGAAGCTTAACTTATCTTGCCAAAATTCCTTTTTTTTCTTTATAACCAAACTGGTTTTAAAGACAACCATCTTAAGCTTTTCTATTTTATAATGTAAAATTAGTAGAAATAATGTTATATTTTTGATGGTTAAAATATTTGTATTAATCTAAATACAATAAATTCTTTAAAATATACCCTCAGGGATTGAGAGGTGTCAGATTTTAAAATTTTCTGGATTTCAGAAAAGTGTACCTATTGATGGGGAGAAGTTTTGGAGAAGCACATTTCAATGAATATTAACACTAACAGCTAAAGTTATATCTCTAAATGTTTATATCAGTGAAAAGATGGGGGGTTAAAATGTAAATAACTGTTCAGTTTGTTACATGTGAATAAATAACAAACTTAAGTCGCAATAAAGTAAATCTTGTCAGAAATACTTTTTCAATAGAGAATAAGAAAAAAAAAATTAATTATTCTTATGGAATAGTCATGATAACAAGGCAATCACTATCAGTTTATATATTTTGCTTTTAATTATTGAACTATTCCATATTTTAATGTACTACTGTACATTAAAATATGGAATAGTTCAATAATTTCTCACATGTAATAACAAAAATCACCACTGCATTTTTGTTTTTGCCACCATTATAACTATAAACATGGAAAGAAGCAAAAAAGGGCCTCTTCTGTTTGTTGTTTGTTATTTGGTTTTTAGGAGCATTAGCAACTAAGGCCATATTGCTCCAGGGATATGCGGTGGTCATTTCCTGACCTTTCCGAGTCCTCCGTATTTGGTGGTCAGGGCCTCTTCTATCAACATCCACAATGACCGGTGGAAGTTTGTTCTAGCAATCAACTGCCCACTGGCTAAAGGCAAATTTCTGCACATCCACTCTATAACTGTCTTTTCTCAATTTGAATTTATACCCCCTGAGGTTTGTAATCTGAGCAAGAGGAAGAATCCCATCAGAATTGAGTCTGCTCAACCCATTCAAGGCCTTATACACCTCAATCAGATCACCTTGCAGATGCCTAGTCTCCAGATGATGCAATTTGCAGAACTTAAGCCTTTCTTGGTAAGAGCACCCCTTCGTTCCCCTCACTAATCTTGTTGCCCTTCTCTGTACTCACTCAAACAACTCTACATTCTTCCTAAAATGAGGCCTCTAGACCTGTACGCTGTACTCAAGGCATGGCCTGACTATTGCCTTATACAAAGGGATAATCACTTCCTTTTCCCTACTACAAAAATTCCTGCATATCACTGACAATACCCCATAAACTGCTCTGGCAGCCTGTCTGCACTGCTCAGAAAATTTCATATCTGACTGCACAATTACTCCCAGGTTGTTTTCATTTTCTACCACCCTAAGTGTAGTACCACACCACTCGTATGTTTCTCTGGGTTTACTTTTACCCCATATGTAATACTCTGCATTTGTCAATGTGAAACTTCAGTTGCCGCTTAGCCCATTTGCTCAACTTTTCTAGATCCTGTTGCAGTAGCATACTGCCATTACTGTCATTAACAACCCTACCAAACTTCAACATTATGCTTGATATACCTTTATAAATATACAAAACAACAGTGGGCCCAACATCGAACCCTAGGGGACTCCATTAATAACATTAGTCCATGAAGAGCAGTGTCCGTTAATTATCACTCTTTCTCTGTCTTCTCCCATCCAACCACCCTTTTATCCATTGTAGCAACTTGCCCTATAATACCATATTGCTCCAATTTGTACTGTAATCTTCCATGTGCAACAGTGCCAAAAGCTTTCCTGAAATCAAAGTATATGATATCAAAATTATTTTTTGTATCCAGTTCCTTTGTAACCACATCACAGTATCCAATAAAATTTGTCAGACAAGACTTTCGCTTAACTAAACCCATGCTGTGTCTGAATATTACTGCAATCTTGTCTAGATGATCCTACAATGCATCTTTAATCAGTGATCCTATTATTTTCCCTGGAAAAGAAGTTAAACTAACTAGTCTGTAATTACTCATGTCACCCTTAGATCCCCTTTGTGAACTGGGGATACATTTACACATCTCCAGTCTGTGGGGACTTCCCCTGGGTCCAAGGATACTCTCATAATTATGGCCAAGGGGTTTGCTTACTTTCTTTGCCACCTTTAATATAAATGGATAGATCCATCCACCCCGGGTGCCTTTCTTATGTTTAACTTCAACAATTTCTACTCCACTTTGCTCTCAGTTAAATTATATTAGTTTTAAAGATATGACCTCGAGTTTAATTGACATTTGCTTAAAAAGTGGGATTGCTATGACAGCCTGTTTCGGGATTAATCAGTCCCTCATCAGATAGCAGATAGTCTCTAGTGATAACACAGACAAAACACACAGTTTTAGCTACATTACAAATTTGAAAACCGATTGCACATGCCACATAACACTTAAATCGAATAACTTCTTTACATTTGTTTTGCCTGTGTGTTGCCATTAAAACCCACCTGCTATCTGGTGAGGGTGAAGTTAGTTCTGATACAGGCTGTTATAGCAGTTGTCTTGGAAAAAAAAATACTACTGTGAGAATTAAGACCACTGCATTATCTGCACAGTTTAAAACTTGCTGACTACAAGATTTGCTGATTTATAGGTAGTCCTATAAGCATCTTTATAAAGAGAGAAATGTCACCCTTTTTAATATCTTCTGTATTCTTAAAGACAAAAGCAATTATCGACAAGAGTGCTAGATAACTTTCATAATAATTCTAGATTTTAAATTCTGGTTTGTAAAGTGCTAGATTTCATTACAGAGTCTACTGTATAATTATCATACTTCCAAACAAAAATATCTAAATGCAATTTATATATTTTTGATCATTGGCCAGTTATTCTTGCAACTGCTTTGTATAAATGCTGTTTCATGCCACTCAGTCACCAACAAGTAGATTCGTAACTTTGCCCCTCACTTGTTTACAGTTGTTGTCCTTCCATAAAACAGAAATGATTATAGAGGGTAAAAATACTTTGATAACAACAACAGAAAACAAATTCTTTGTATTTTAATTTTTTTTAAATCAAAATTTATATATACAATCAATGCACTCTTATTTTAAAATAATAATTATTAATAGATACTTATTCACCACCTTTTGCTGAATACAAAAACTAATTTAAAAATTTCTCTTCTAATATTAGAGATAATAATTACCTTTGCCATATCACAAACTGTAACTTGCTTATGTAGTGGCAAGAGATCAAATGAATGAACTTTTCGCTGTGGTAATGCACAAGCAATTTGTGCATCACCACAACCAAAATCAGCAATCACATGGGAACCTGGTCTGCAAAAAGAGAGAATTTCTGTTAACAAACAATTATGTTATTGATAATATCTAAATTAAAAAAGGAGACATCATGCTACAGCAAATTTCTATTAAAAATGGATAAAATCATATTTTTATTTATTTATTTACAATGCATTACAGTTTTAATCATGTGTGAGAATATATATATATATCATTTATATATGAGTTAATTTCATCAGCTAATAAAGAACATAAAATCTGTAATATAAAAATCAATGTAAAATCCAATATATAAAAAAAAAAAAAAATCGCAATATAAACTCCAGTGTGATAAAATAAAATAGATATCATTACAATTCTAATGATTGCAATAAATTAATAGGAATAAAAGGGTCATAGTCATTTTTATTTAAAATATTTAGCAAGCAGAAGATCGGGCTGCACTTCCCATAATCTATTCGATACTTTAAAAGACTAAGTTATTGTAATTAACAACTGGAGTGTAAAAGGAAATGTATTGTAATGATGAGTTATTCATGGAGTTACTTTTAATGACTTGATATATGAACTTCAATCGTAATTGCCATCTTTTTTGGCAAAGTGATTTTAACATATATACCTTCAAATGCTCTGTGATAATCGATAAGCCTTTCAGTTCTGCTTAAATCTAAGAGTGAAGTGGGAAATTATCGACCTGTCAGTCTGACTTCAGTGGTAGGGAAAGTCATGGAGGCAATGATCAAGGGTGGAATTCAGGATCATTTGGATAGAATTGAAATTCTCAAGGATACTCAGCATGGTTTTTTAAAGGGAAAATCATGTTTAACAAATCTGGTTCGCTATTTTGAAAGGGTCACTCACGCGCTGGATTTAGGGAATAATTTCGACATTGTTTATTTAGATTTCAGCAAAGCTTTTGACTCAGTCCCACATGAGCGGTTGCTTTATAAGCTGGAACAGGTTGGAATCACTGGGAAAATCCTTAGATGGATAGCAGGATGGCTTCAGGGCAGGAGGCAGAGGGTTGTGATAAATGGCTATTCCTCAGATTGGGTTGATGTAAGAAGTGGGATTCCCCAAGGATCAGTATTAGGACCACTGTTGTTTTTAATTTTCATAAATGACATTGATGAAGGGATAGAGGGCATGAAGTCTAAATCTGCAGATGATAAAATTGGTAGAGGTAGTTAATGATCACTGTCAAGCTGAGCTTCTTCAGAGAGACCTAGATAGACTTCAGGAATGGTCAGAAAAATGGCAGCTATGCTTTAATACAACAAAGTGTAAGGTATTACACACCTGGGAAACAGTAATCCCAAAATAACTTATTCACTTGGTGGAGTTCAATTAAACCCAGTACTGGAGGAAAGGGACTTGGGTGTTACGATACGGTCAGACATGAAATTTTCTGAGCATTGTAAACAGGTTGCAAGAAGGCCCATGGTGTCCTATCGATGATTTATCGAACTTTTGCAAGTAGAGATAGGGACGTGATAATCCCATTATATAAGGCTTTTGTTAGACCACACTTGGAATACTGTGTTCAAGTATGGAGACCGCACCTAAAGAAAGACATCGAGCTTCTTGAAAGGGTGCAAAGACGGGTAACTCACCTGGTGAGATCGGCAAAAGGCCGTCCTTATGAAGAAAGACTTCGAATATGTGGGTTGCAGAGTTTGGAAACTAGGCACCTTAGAGGAGATTTGATTGAGGTGTTTAAGGCTCTGAGAGGCATCAGTAAAATGAATGAGGACGAAATTTTCAAGATTATAAATGATGCTAGAACTAGGGGACATAAATTCAAATTACGGGGGAGGAAATGTTTAGATTGGACTGCAGGAAGTTTTATTTTAGCCAGCGAGTTATAAATTACTGGAATAAGTTGCCTACATGGGTGGTAGAGGCTAACATTTTGGGGAAATTCAAAGGTCATCTGGATAGTACCTTCAGGTGAGGGAAGCACATAGGATGACAGGTTTAATTTCCTTTTCTTTTATTAATTATTATTATTTTTTTCTTTTTTTATCATTGTTTTATTCGTTTTTTTTTTTGGCTGGTGCAGCATAAGCCATAGGCTTTCTTGCACCATGCGACCATTACTAATACTAAATACTTTATCATTCTTGTTTGCATGTTTCCTATCCATCAATAAATACTGATGCAAGAGTCAGTCTCAAGACCAAAGAGGACATGCAAACGCTAATATGGGAAAATATTCTGGTTATTGTGTTTTGCAAAAAAAGGAAGATAACATTTGATGAAACCTACTTTTCTTTATGCTCATTTGTTTATGTGATATATATGTGAAGAAAAGGAACAGTTGCTCAAAAATATAATACACATATCTAGTTTTATTAATGATTGATAAGTTGTTGCTGAATTGTGTATGTGAACTTTCTCCTTTCTTGCAAGGACCTTTGTAAAGTACTACTTTACATTTTTCTATATTTATGATGAGATTATTCTGCTTAGTCGAATAATAAAAGAAATCTAGACAAAAATGAAGTTTAATACAGTCATTTAGGGAATTACATGATTTATATATTTTAATATCATTTGCATATATCAAAAGTTTAATATCTTGTGGTTTGAGAATGTATATGCTACATCATTTATATAGATATTAAAAAGGCGAGGACTTAAGGAAGATCCTTGAGAAATGCCTGCAGTAAAAATACCATAATTAGAAAGGTTTAATTTTAAGAGTTTGTGACTGATTGTACTGAATGCCCTAGAGAGATCTATATAAGTTACATCAACCAGGTTTCCCTGATCAATCTCTATGGTGGTTGATTGCCAAAAGACAACAAGGTTAGTGATAATGGATCCCTCAAGACAATAGCCATGTTGGGCTTCAGTTAAAATAGGGTTTAAATATGATGCCGATTTATGCTGAACTATAATATTTTTGCTATGGTATTAATTTTTGTAAATGGCTGATAATTATTTACATGGATAAATCACCCATACATAAATGTGGATCATGTATTCGTGATCCCCATTTACATATGGGTAATATATTAGCTTTCTTTAAACAAGTAAGGTAAATGCCATCTTTTAGTGGGTTATTAAAAATATGTAATAAAGGAGATGATAACTCATTAAGTCATTTCTTCCAGAAAATCTATGGAATGTTGTCTGGACCTCTGGAGTAATTGTTTTTGAGGTGTTTTATTGCTTCTTATAACTATACAGAAAACAGTAACATTAATTCAGTAATAAGAAATCAGAGGCATAAACTTTTCACAGCAAATAAGAGAAAATGCATTATCAGTTTAAACAACATAGCAGTCATTTCCTATGTTCCATTATTTTCATTTGTTGTAGAAATCATTGTGCTCATTTTGTTTGGCTTGGTGTATCACTGTCCATTATTCTCCCACCCACCCACACACCTAGAACTTAGGTGTTCTAATGATATGGCATGAGACTATATCTAAATATGCAGTCTCATGCCATTGCTCATATGAGCATGCGCCATGCTGTTTTGTGCAGGCTTTGAACAAAATTAAAGTGTGTAAAATTGGTAGATGGTTGCAGTTTTGGCTGTTATGTGTTGCTGCTGTGACAGCCGTATTTTCCTAGACTATTTTTTCTTTACGACTTTGTCACCTGTTAATGTTAATGCTTGAAAGTTGTTGGTCTTATGTGTGGTGTCACAAATGTGCTACTGGCATTTCCAAAAGGGTCCATTTGTTTACACTTATGTGTTTAGGAGCAGTGCTTTTATTATAGTCATATAAAAGTTTTACAGAAGACACTTCTTTGGAATTTACATGTTCCCTTCCAATCTCAAATTTTGAGAATACAGTTATTGTTCTCAGGATATTTTATTGTAGTTTTATGCAACAACTATCCATTTAATGGCATTTAGTGGAAGTTAATAATCACTTTTTTTCTTTCAGTGGGAGGTGGTACTTCATTTAACACAATGAATTACATGTTATGATATAAAAAAAGAAAAGTTACCAGTTTTTGAATTTTGCTGACTATATAATTTAAAACTATGTTCATCAACTTAGAGATGACTCAACTTAGAAATCCACTGTTATCTGAATTTCTCATTGCCTTTCATTGTCTCTGGTAGGCTGCATATCATTTAATAATTAGGCTAAAGTGTTTATTGATTGAACAGTTTGGTTTGCCCAATATCAGATTTGTTTATCACCCCCCTCAACATAATGCATCTCATAATGTGCAAGTGTTGGCTGACAGCAAAATTTATTTAGTTTTAATCATTATTTCTCTACGTTAGTCTTTTACCCTTATTAGAGTAAAAGCTTGTACAGAGAAAAAAAAAAATTTTTTTTTGCCCTTTTTTACTTGACAATGAATACAATTACTAATTGTATTTAATAGTAATGTACACTCTGGCATGCACGGCTTCCATAGCCGAGTGGTCAGGAGCGGGAGTGCAGTAGCACACGCTCTTTGAGTAGACCGGGGTTCAAGCCCCTGACTGCTGAATACGGTCGATCTGCCAACCCGCACTGGACCAGCGTGGCAGATTATGGTCCATTTCCCTCAGCATGAATTGTTGAGGAGGCTTCCATCCTGCAGTGGGTTGATAATGGCTGGACTTTACTTTTTACACTCTGGCATAAAAGTCAACCTGGTATATAAATCAACTTCTGTTTTTGTCTTAAATTCATACTTAATCATATATTTGACATATAAGCCACCCCTCCCCTTTTTACAGCCATCTTTCACATCTCCCAAGTGGTACTCTACTGTAAAATTCATTAATTAACAGCATATGGTTTTTAATTTCATCAGTCCTGCTCTTTCCAAAGTTTTCAAAGTCTACAGGCACAGGTGAAAATCTGATATCACTCTTATTGATGCCATATGTATATTGGAGACTAATTGTATAACTGAACTATTCCTTGTTGCTTGTTTAGTACTGTACTGTACTACAAATTCGTTATTTTGTGCACAGTACCTCAACATGAAAGTGCACTTGCTGTAAGAAAATGAGTCTTGGATATTTAATTTTCGAGAACTAAAGTAACCCTAACAAATTCTTAAGTTTAAAAAGATGAGAAATCTATGTTTGTGCAAAAATAGTAAAAATTTGAGGAACCCCACCAACTTATTGGTGGGTTTCCTCAAATGCAATCCAATTCTATATATTGCAATAGATATTTTAAAATCTTATTGTTAAAAAAAAATTAAGTTTTGTTGTGAGGACATAACTTACTGTTTTCCCAGTTACTACACATTTTTAAAAGCAAAATTTTATTTTTTGGGATATCCTCTCCTTATACCATTATAATTTAGGAACTTTTGCTTTAAGAACTATATTTCAAGAATGCATGGCATTTGTAAATTGAAAAGGTCACTGTAATCAGATAAGACACAAAAAAAAAAAAAAAAACTTACTTTTCTTTGAGATCTTGTATGATTATGTCTCTTGGGTTAATGGGCCATTTTTCTACCTGCTCCTTATATCCTTCATGATATATGGTAAATTCAGATGGATTATTTTTAAAGAATGACAAAGCAGCATCTCCTGTGCTAGTGTAAAGTCTCTCATTAATGAAACGAAATCTTGCTGCTTTTAATTTTTCTGCAGCACTTGAATATAAAGATAAGCTCCTCTTGCGAGCTTTGATTTCTTCCTTATTTTCGGATATTTTGAAAAGACTATGCTGTTGGTTATCTTGTGTCATGCTAGATGGTACTACCTGCTCTTCAGTGGATGTCACTGTCAACTCATTATTTCCATAATGCTGATTTGAAACTTTTATAGTATCATATGATGTATTGCAGTTTGATGATTCCATTTCCTTGCAAATATTTTTATGCACAGTTTTACATGATTTTTTTGAAGTCCTGGCCAAATTCTGTTCATTTGAAAATTTTGCATTTTTACTTTTATCAAGGGATTTCTGTTTCTCATTCACCCTTTTATTACCATCCACATCATTCACTGGTGTCTCATCACAAGTAGATGTCACCGTTTTTGACAGACCATTATTTCTGTAATGCTGATTTGTAACTTCTGTCGTATCAGGTGATGATGTGTTGAGGTCTGAAACCATTTCACTTTTGTAGTTCTGTTTAGATGTTTTTTTTGAAGGGCTATTAAATTTCTGTTCATTTAGAAGTTCAGCATTATTGCTTGCATCACATTTAAGCTTTTGTTTCTTCTTCTTCTTCTTCTTTTTCTTTATTTTATCAACACCTATATTATTTGTTTGTGTCTCATTACAACTGGCTTCTTCAACTGAATCTACTTTTGTTTTCTTCTTTTTCCGATTACATGACTGAAAACATAAGATAAAGAAAATTAGCATTCCAATAAAATCAGAATATGAATGATAATATATTATCTTAATATACAGCAAAATTATGTAATTAGGAGTACATGATTATGCACTCCTAATACATCTGTGCAGGTAAGTTGTATGTATGTAACTTCTTTCCTACACAGTAATTCTCATAGTATACAATTAACAAAAATTCATCCAATTATTTTCAGATGTTTTCTAAACTTTTAAACTTGCTTATGAATAATAACTTTTTGATAATAACTGATCACTCTAGCATCAGATCACAATTTAATTTAAAAAATAAAAATTACTTTGTCACACATTTCTCAAAAATTTAAGTCAAACAAACTGGGTCACTCATTCAGAAAAAATTAGGTTACAAGCCAATTCTTATTTACAGAACCTGGTTAATAAATTGGCTACATAAATTCAACTTTTAAAAAACATCAAACACTCAGTAAAAAAATTAAAATGTAAATATTGAAGATAAGACAAAACAATTTGCTTTACTTAAAGGAAGAACAATCCTCATGTAGCTTGGAAAAAGACACACACCTACATAACAGTGGCAACAGAGTATAACACCCAAAAATATATATTCCATATGTGGTTGTCATGTTGTTTGCAAGACTGATGACAAGGTAATAACCTCACTTCTCTACAACAGGGTAACCAGTGGCGGTCCCAAGATTTTCTGAAGGGGCCAAAAGCAATGGTCCAGCCAATCATTAAGCTTTAATCACCATGTAGCAGTAAAAATAAAAATCCATATTATTTAGATCATAGGTCAGGTTATAGCCCGTATGTGGGGCTGCCTATGAGAGTACAGTAACTACCTGTTTAAAGATTCCTAGTTGGTAAAGAGTTCTCATTTATAGTTATCAACGTCCCAGTTAAAATCACTGTTGTACATGATAAAGGTATTAAATTGTTTCGTAAGTTCAATTCATTCCAAGAAAAACATATAATCAAGGCTATTTTCGTGGGAGTGGGAAAGTGACATTTAGTTTTCTAGGCCGGACGCAAGCCAAAACAGCATTCCGTGAAGGCTTGAAAAATAGCACTGCATATAATAATGTACAACAATATTACACACAACTCAAGATGCAACTGAAATTTTATTTTTTCGTTACCAGTCCACAATCCAAACAAATTACAAAACTGAGACCGGAAAATGGCATGCTTTAAATCCTAAGACGTGGAAATTCCGATGCTACGCAAATAATCCGGCTTGCATTCATTACCTTTTGGTTTGCTAAAAATGACTCGATGCTCTTGGCCTCTGACTCACTAATTTTACCGAAGAGACTGGAATGAAGCTTTTCAACAAACGGATCAACCTCCCATTCGACACCACACGTAAAGTCCATTTTCTAAACCTAAAATAATTACACATGTGGCCGCATTTGCAAAGACTACACCAGCGCCACGACTGTAGAAAAGACTTAAATCACAATAATTAAAAAAAAAAAAACAACAATAAATAGTAAAAATATGTACTGTATTATAAAACCAAATTTATAATACAAATTATAACTTTCTGTTGTTTCCTTGGAATATTCATATAGTAATAAGTAAAAGCAAACAACACGTGAAAATATTCATGTACTCTTTCTAGAATGCGATAAATTAGAACAATATTTTTCTAGTGGTGCCTATAAAACGTTAAGACGAAAGGAACTTTTTTTTTTTTTTTTGTCTGACTGGCCAAGTTAATATGTCTCGGAATATGTTGCATTCTGAAACTTCAAGTTTTCAGCTAAACTCAATCATACAACAGACGAAATAACAAATGTGATTTACTGAGGCTAAAACCACTAACCCAATCGAAACAGTGACGTTTCATATCCACGCACTCTGGAACCATAAGTTTTTCTTACACTCAGTCTGGAACCATAAGATTTTTTTACATATAGTGTTTAATGTTTCCATAACTGCGATTTAAAATTCTTATGTTACAAGCAGGGTGTGCCAAACCTATTGATAATATAGGGACGGGGCTAACAGGGAGCAAAATGATTTTGTGATAAATGAGAGGAAAGTGGAAGAGAAAATGTCGAAGCTAAACGTAAAGAAGACGCCCGAGTGAATAGGATTTATCGAATTATATTAAGGGAGGCAGCAAAGGAGGTAAGCATTAGCGTTAGTAGAGGCATACGATGCAAGAAATCAAGCTTATAAAATAAGCTTGATTTATAAGCTTATAAAATAAGCTAAAACAAGCTTATAAAATAAAATAAAAATAAATAACTAAAAAAAACGCTCCGATTTCACCCCTCCGTTCAATCAAATACCTGTCCAGCTCAGCTTTAAATTTATTTAGGCTATCAACTTCCACAATAAAAGATGGAAGTCTGTTCCACCAATCAACTACCCGCTGGCTAAAGGCAAACTTCCGTTAATCCTCACTTCGGTGAGGAAAGTGTCTTTCCTCAATTTGAGTTTATGCCCTCTCAGGTGATTATTCTGAGCAAGAGGAAGAATCCCATCAGCATTGAGCATGCTCAAACCATCCAGGCTTTATACACCTCACTCAGATCACCTCGCAGGTGCCTAGTCTCCAAACTCTATAATTTGCAAAATTTAAACTTTTCTTCATATGAGAACCCTTTGTTCCATTTACTAATCTTGTTGCCCTTCTCTGTATTCGTTCCAACAAGGGGAAAATCACTTCCTTGTCCTTGCTAGAAAAATTCCTGTATATCATTGACAAGACACCATGAGCAAATCTTGCAGACCATCTGCACTGCTCAGAGAACTTCATGTCTGCCTGCACAATTACCCCCAGGTCCTTTTCATTCTCTACCACTGTCAGTGTAGTACCACAGAGTTGATACGTTACTCTGGGGTTATTGCTTCCCATATGTAGTACTTTACATTTGTCAATGTTAAACTTTATTTGCCACCTCTCAGTCCATCTGCTCAACTTTTATAGATCCTGTTGCAGCAGCGTACTGTCATTAACAACTCTGCCAACCTTCGTATCGTCTGCAAACTTCGTATCGTAAGCAAACCCTTAGCCATTATGGTAGGAGCATCTTTGGATTCAGGAGAGGTTTCCATGGACTGGAGGTGTGGAAATGTATTGTCAATTTAGAAATGGAGATCAAAAGATGACATGAGTAATTACAGACCTGTTAGCTTAACTTCTATTCCAGGAAAATAATGAAAGCTCTGATTAAAGAATTAATGTGAGACCGTCTAGACAGAAATATAATTATACAGCAGCCACAGCATGGATTTGTTGAGGGGCTGTCTTGTCTGACCAATCTGATTCGATACTTGACGCAGTAACAAAGGAAATGGATGCAAAAAATGTACATCAGTGTTTATGTACATAAGTATATAAAAAACTGATGTACAAATTAAAGCACTATGGCTTTAAGGCAAGTTACTGCTATGGATAAAGGTATGGTTAAGCGGGAGAAGACAGAGAATAGTTATTAATGACACTATTTTTCATGGAATAATGTTATTAGCGGAGTTCCTTAAGGTTTAGTTCTGGGCCCATTGTTATTTTCTGTGTTTATTAATGATATATCCGGCTTAATGTCTAATTTCACAGATGATAAAAGGTTGGCAAGGCAGTTAATGACAGTTATCTGGACAAGATATTGCAACAAGATCTAGAAAAGTTAAACAAATGGGCTAAGAAATGGCAATTGAAGTTTACCTTTAACAAATAGTGTGCGTGGGTAGCACAGTGGTATCTTCACCATCCTCCTCATACCGGGTGGAAGAAGCCTGGGTTCGAATCCCATCGATGATGGGAGGAATATTTATGTGCTTTTTCATTCTATGGCTGAGTGAGTCTGTCTGAGGTGTAGATAGCAATGTTTATTCCCCTGGAACCGCGGGATTTTTCTTCCAGCAAAACAGGCAAATCGACCAGAGAACACATGCTGTTGTTTGGTTTTTTTTAGGAGCATTAGCAGCAACTAAGGGCATATTGCTCCGGGATATGCGGTGGTCATTCCCTGACCTTTCCGCATCCTCCGTATTTGGTGGTGACGGGTTCGAACCACGGTCTAATCAAGAAGCGTGTGCTACACACTGCTGCTGCTCCTTCCCACCTGGCTACGGAGGCGCCTAGAACACATGCAATTTACAGACAAAATAGACATAGGTAGATGAAATAACTTTCTGGGTGACCCTAATAAATGTTTTTTTTTTTTTTACCATTGACAAATGCAAAGTAATGCATATTAGCAGTAATTCCAGATTAGCTTAACAACTGTGTAGTACTACCCTCAGGGTAGTGGAATCTGAAAAAGACCCTGGAGTAATTGTGCAGTGAGATATGAAGTAATTGTGAGATATGAAGTTCTCTGAGTAATGCAGACAGGCTTCCAGGACAGCTCATTTGTTTATCTATGACACATAAATTTTGTTATCAGGGATAAGTAGATGATTAGGTCGCATCATGAGCATTGTATACAGGTCTCGAGGTCTCATTTTAGGAAGGATGTTGATCTACTGGAACGGGTGCAGAGAATGGCAACGAGACTGGTGAAGGGAACGAAAGGGTGGCCATAAGAAGATAGGATTCATTTCTGCAAACTGCAGCGTCTGGAGCCTAGGCACCTGGGAGATGATATGATTGAGCAAGTTCAATGCTGATGGCATTCTTCCTGTTGCTCAGAATACACATTAATTCAAACTGAGGAGGGATGGTTGTAGATTAGATGTGCGTAGTTTGCCTTCAGCTAGCGGGTGGTTGATAATTGAAACAAACTTCTATCAGTTGCTCAGGAAGTTGGCAGTTTGAATATATTCAAGGGAGAACTAAACAAATTATTTTAGGTGATGGACAGATGATGTGGGAGGCTTATTTTTTGGCTGATGCATTATAAGCTTGCTGTCTTTCATTATATGCCATTACTACTACTGATAATAATAAAAATAATATACTTTTAAGAAAAAATGTGTGCTCTTCCTCTTATTAAAGTGGATATGGAAAGTGGATATTAAAGAGGATTCGAACAAAATACATTTTTAGTTTCGGATAAGCTGAACAAGGAGCTCATAATAACAAAAATCAAAATTATGTCTACAAATTGTCTGCTTTCAGATCGGTTTGTCTGTTTTCTGCACAAAAAATCTCGAGTTTTTGCGAGCAAAAAAATTGCTGCGCTAGCTGGAGAACAAAGAACTCGGCCATAATTTTATCATCGCCCTCACACAATTTCTTCGCTTCATTGTTGGGATTAGAAATCAGACCTTTTCCACATCATGTGTGAGGATGATGCTTATAATCACTGTGGTATCTGCGACAGCCCCTTAATGGGGCTATGTGGAGGTAGAAAACTCATGAATCGCCTAGAAACGAATTTTGAACAGACAGTCACTAGACTATGAAATACACAAAACTCTTCCAAAAAGCGACACCATGGTGCACATTTTGAAATGTATTTCTAAATGAGCACCATGAAAATAATTTTGTGAAACCCATTTTGGGAAAGGAGTTCTCAAGTTTTTTTAAATGTTTGCCTAATAGGGTATCACGAAATAGGGGATATTTCCTTTGTAGAGCATCATGGAAATGCTTTTATGTTGTTAGCCTGCCGTCGTGGCTGAATGATTATAATCACTGTCCTTGAATAGAATGTTGAAAAGACCTGAATTAAAATCCTTATAGGAGCAATCATTTCATGTGAAAAATTCTAGTTTTTTTCACACTGAGGATATGGAAGATAATCTTGTGAGAACTGCATAGTTTTCCTTCCAAAAATTCAAGCATTTCATTCAGAAAAACACTGAAATCAACCATTAAATATTGTTTCCCGACATTGAACATTAATGCTTCATAGCCTTAGTTTCTGCTTTACTAATTCTATATAACCAATCAACACTAGTGAATAATATTTTAGCAGTAGGAGCAAAAAAATGGTGGTCTCTGCAGTATTTTTGATAACGCTTTCCTCTCACATATACACTGAAAAGGCAAAATGGGATACCTGGTTCCTGGGCAACGCGACGCTGTCACTCCTCGCGCTAGTGGACAAACCTACATATAGATACAATGCATCCATGTAGACGGTAATTCGATGTCAGTATGGATAAACGTCGTAAGTTAACCGACTTTGAAAGAGGGACGACAGTGGGTGCCGGACGCATGGGCCACTCTATCGCGGAGGTGGTACAGAAATTACACTGTCCCCGTTCTACAGTATCAAGAGTGTATCGGAAATATTCCATTTCCGGAATAACATCTCAGCATGGACAGCGCAGTGGGCGGGGAAAGGTGGTTGATGAACGTGGCCGTCGAGGTCTGTCTCGCATTGTTTCAGCCAACCGGAGAGCGAAACTGGCACAAATCACCCCCGACTTCAACGAGGGAGGTGCCAGAAACGTCTACACCAAGACTATCAGGCGATCATTAGCCACATTAGGTTCCCATTGCTAATACCACGACGCAGGACTCTACGACTGAACTGGGCGAAAGAACATCGGCACTGGACTTTCGATGATTGGAGACGGATCGTCTGGTCCGATGAGTCCAGTTTCCAGTTATTTCGAGCTGACAGGAGGGTAAGTATCTGGCGGAAACCGCACTAAGCTATGTACCCGTCATATCCACAAGGAACTGTTCAAGCAGATGGACAGTCGGTAATGGCGTGGGCGTGTTCAACTGGCACACGTTGGGACCTCTGGTACGTCTAGAGTCTCTAGACGCATCTCTGAATGGTCCGGGTTGTAGAGTGTGTGTGTTTAGTGTCAAACGGCACCAGGGGTTCCCCCCATCTCCGCGAATGGTCCGGGTTATGTGTTCATCCTTGCAGACCATCTGCATCCCTTCATAGTCATCACGCACTTGCAGGGTACTGGATGCTTCCAGCAGGACAATGCGCCTCCCCATAGAGCCATGGTGACTAGAACATAATTCGAAGAGCATTCTGAAGATTTAACCACCATGGAATGGCCTCCCCGTTTACCAGGACATGAAACCTGTGGAGCATCTTTTGGATGCTGTGGAAAGGTCCATTCCAGCTTTGGATCCTCCACCCAGGAATGAGACGGAGTTATGGTTATGGACAGCTGTGCAGCAAGCATTGTTGGAAATACTTGTGGAAAGCTTTCGTGAACTAGTGGATTCAATGCCTGGCCGTGTGAATGCCCTTATCGGGGCGAAAGGTGGGCCTAACCATTACGAGGTAGGTATCCCATGATTTCTGTCCACTCAGTGCTTATCAGGGAGAAGGTATCTTGAGCTGGCCAAGGTCGCCCGAGGGCTACGTCAACCAGAACAGACAACTATCTGGCTCTAACAGCAAGATGGAACCCCACGATGTCCTGTCATCAACTGACTGTTAATGTTGCTGCTGCCACAGGCGAAAAAATTTCCAAATTGTTAAGAAGGCTCAATTTAAGTAGACTCTATGCAAGGAAGCAAGCGGTTTGTATCCCATTAACCCAAACTACTGCAGAGTGGGTCAAAACTGGTGCCATGAACATGTGACTTGGAGCCCTGACAAATGGGATACAATTATGTTCTCTGAGTTCCGTTTTAGTCTACAAACAGATTTTAGACATTATATCATGTGGAGACAATGAGGATTGCAGTACCATCACTCCAACATCGGAGAAAGGGACAGGGATGATTGCAGGATTTTAGGAGCATCAGCAACTAAATTTAACCCCAGGGGCTCACATCTGGTGAGTATGGGCTTGGCACACTCAGGATCCTGAGTTGGATATCATCATTTTTCTCTTCTTGGTGATTCCCTTTTGACTCTCTCTCTCTCTCTCTCTCTCTCTCTCTCTCTCTCTCTCTTAGGGTAACTTGTGAACTTTTTTATTTTTTGGCTGGTGCAGCATAAATCTCAGGCTTCCTTGCACCATATAGCTAATAATAATAATAATAATAATAATAATAATGCCATATTGCTCCTTGTATACTGTCTGTAAATTGCGTGTCTTCTGTGGTCGATTTTCTGTTTGATGGAAGAAAAACCCGAGTTTTCCGAGAAAAAGCCACGTTACCCTCGCCTGAGGCCGGCTAACACCCACTTTGCGAAAAAAGCCCATAAAAATTCCTCACTTCATCGACGGGACTGGAACTCAGTTTTTATCCACCCTGTATGGGGAGAATGACGATTCTACCAACTGTGCTACCCACGAGGACGATGATTGCAGGATAGATGTGAGAAAATTTGCCTTCAGCCAAAGAGTTATTTGTAGTTGGAAGAAACTATCATTTGGTTTTGTGGAAGTAGATAATATGAATAAATTTAAAGAAGGAATATACAAATTATTAGATTAGATGGGAAGATTTATTTTATCATTATTATTATTTTTTGGCTGATGCTTTATAAGCTTGCTGTTTTTCCACCATTTGCCATATCAATATCGATAGTATTTAATATCTATGTTTTTTAAACTGGGTTCTTTATGAATTCATCGTTGAAGGCCGCTGTATTCAAAATAGTTTTGCAAGGAATGAATATTTGATTCATTTCACACAAAAGTTGTCTTTTATCTCACCCACAACAGATTTTAAATATTTTATATATTCCCCACGTAGGCTTACCTTCTTTCTTTTACAATGTTTTTGCAATTTGGCTTGTTACAAAGTCCAAGTCACTTCCGTGCATTCTCCTGAAGTATTTTAATATTTAATCGTTACCCCAGTTTAATATGCGTGTCTAATAAATTTGTCTTGGCTCTGTTATATCAAAGTATAAAAGAATAACTCTTTTGTCTTGATTTTTGTGCCCCACCCATTTTTCTCGCTCGGCACGTATGTGAGAAAATATATTGTAAGTTAACAGATTTTGAATTTGAGCAATTAGCCTTTAATGAAATGTCTTCTATTTCATATCTAGGTAATGAGATGACACGAAATGTTACTCAAAAATATTAAATTATAATGCATTTTGAATAATTGCTATCGATGCAATTATTTCTCATAACATTTTTGTATTTTAATTTATTTTAATAAAAGCATTTGCATTCTGCAATCAGTCTACATTGTATGTATTTCATTTCTGTCACCAGATGGCACTACTAATTGTATTTTTCCAAACAATGTTTACTTACTAGATGCGAGCATAGTACAAATAAACTGACTAATACAGTACTTAATTTCGAAAAAATTAAAAAGACTATTGTTTTATTTTTTAAAGTTTTAATTACTTATATGCGTTTTATTTATTTTCAAAAATGAGACAAGAATATATTAAAAAAACGGGATGAATGGTATTAAATATATGTAGATAATATTAATTATCAAGTTAAGAATAAAATTGTTAGATAATAAGATCAAAAATCTGTATTATTATTAATAAAAATTATTAATCATTACCTCCATTTTAATATCCGTTTAGGGGATTTTGCTTAAAAAAAGAAAACGTCTTGTTCAATCACTTTATATTTCCGATAGTTAAATAGTAGTAAGGTAAACAGGAAAGTTTGAATTTGTTTTATTTTTAAATTTGAAGAGGATTTATCGATTAACTGACATTCCATATCTGTTCACGTTTTAGCATAGACAATGAAGCAGAATGATAAATTATACACAAGTAACGAAACTGTTCCAACTTTAAGAGATTACTTTAACTGTCACGTGATGCTTTCTAGTAATAGAAGCAATCAAGGAAATGATAGAAGATCAGAAGGTAGTGATGAATTATACCGTCATATAACACGATTCTGAAATAACGGTATTATATAAGTGTGTGATCGTGACAAAATCAATTTTTGTGATTTTAAACAGAAACAAATTATTTGATTTTTTCCTTTCAACACTCAAAAGAGTGCGATCGCTTATTCTTTTCAGAAATATCTTCTTTTTGCTTCCTTTCATGTATATATATATATATATTTTTTTTTTTTTTGAAGTGCATACATCCTCCATTGTACATGATGTTTCAATGAAAAGACTGATCAATCTGACTTATTTTTAGGCCTAAGCTATTTGTAGTCTCTGCATCTTTTCTTTGTCACGTTTGGGCGGAAGTTTTTGAATAACTTAATCCAATTTTTACAACAAATTAAAAAAAAACAGCAATTTTTATAAAAATGAGCAAATTTCACCCTAATCATAAAAAAGTAAGGATTGATATGCCTGGTGGATGATCACACCTCAAATAACAATGGTTAGTTGTTTTAGAAGCAGCAGCTAAACCAATGGGGAACTATATGGTGGTCCCTTCCCACTTTAAAAAATTAACAACTCGAAAATTGATCGCATATGGATAAGAGGTTTATTGTATTGTAATCAGCATATGCTTTTTTTTTTATTAAAAAAATTATTATTTTTCTCTCATTACCATTTTAATGTTTTAAAATGGTAAGGAGAAAATGCACGAACTGTATGCATGGAGTGCGTATGGTTCATGTGACGGCGAATGAATGAGAGGATGGATCATTCCCTTAGCTGCCCTCTCACTTCGGCTAACGACAAACTAGAGAAATATCATCAAACGACAGCATTCTTTTCATATGCAATATTTCAGAATAGAAAAACCAAAGGTAAGATGAAAAGAAAACTTGGAAAGAAAAATTGGAACACAAATTTTAACATATTAAGCATAGAAACCAAGACAACAAGGCTACATCCGAGGTGGGAGGAATACAGCCTAAACGTGATGAGACACCAATGGGAAAGATGAGCTTGACCCCCAAGTTCCGGGTACGGAGAGTGGCACACTACATTTGCACGCAGCACTCGTGCGCTGTCAAACAGTTAGCTCGTTTGGAGACGTTGGGATTCGATTCCCGTCTATGACTAGAGGGATTTCTAGAGTCCCCTTCGATCGGGGATACAGTTAGCCAGTCTTAGGTGGAGGGAGTAGTGTTTTTTAGCCTGCTTAGCATGCAAATCGGCCTGTGAACAGACGTTTGTACAGAGATAATACACAATGGCGCAGTATGGTCTAAGTCGCTGATGCGCCTAAAACCGTACAACAACAATAAACAGCTGGCGCCACAAAATCGGAATCGCAGCGTTAGAGTGCAATACTGTAACGCTGCGATTCCTTTTCTGCTGTCCTACTAGCAGAAGCTGTCACACACCATGCAAAGGTTACATGATAACACATTAATGACCGGCTGTTTGGTTTCCTCCCATGACTTCCTTCTCTGTTTCAATCCGATTATAATCCAAACTAACTCCCCTCTTTTTCAATAAACTCATTTTCCTTTTATTTATTTTTAGTATTATTATTTTTTAATTATTATAGGGCTCGTCCTCTGGAATCCCAAGTTCCCAGAGGGCAGCCTAGTATCAATGAATGGCACAGACTGCCTGCGTCCTTTGTGCAAGCAAGGTACGAGAACTAGCAAGTGAATTTCCAGATGATTTTCGGCTATCCATTGGTGGACTTTCTGGTGATCCTTGGGAACTGTCTAGACAGAAACACACACACATACACAGGTATTTTCTGTATATGATGTACTGAACTTGTGGAAAGCACAATGGTTATAATCACCGTCCTCCCTGCTGGGTGGAAAACGCCGGGTTCGAATGCCGTCAAGGCAGGAGGAATTTTTATGGCCTTTTTTCATTACATGGCTGAGTTAGCCGGTTTCAGACAAGGACAGCAAGGTGTTTTCTCCAGAAAATTCGGATTTTTCGTCCAGAAAAACAGGAAAATCGACCAGAGAACACCCGCAGTTTATGGACATAATACTATGGGTGGATGAGTTTGTTCTCGGGTAAACCTAATAAGACAATTATTATTATTATTTTTTTTTGTGTGTGTATATTGTATTTGTATTCAAATTCTGCATTCCATTTATCACTGGCACCATGTTTTTTGATATTCTGTAAATATCTGCATTCAATGACTTAACTAATACTTCAAAATCCTCAAATTTATTTACTATGCTCCTAGCATTAGTGTACAAGAATTAAGCCTGGGATCCCTGAAGAGATCCCAGGCTTAATTCTATTGGTAATACTAAATTTCAACTGCCTCAGACTACCTTATGGAGAGAATTATCTCGTTATTTCTACTTCCACCCCTCCCTCGGTAACTAGCAGATGTGACTAACACATAAACGCGTTTTCGTGGTTGTAGAAACCATTAAAAATCAAATAATCTGAAACAGTCATCAATAATGGATATTACTCGGTACCATAGGGAGTTATACTCTCTTTGATGTCTTCGTGAAGATGTACAGGTAGCATAATTGGTATGCTTTTAGCATCGCCTTGATATCGATACATAATTATAGGGAAGAGTCCGTCGTTCAACAAGCCTTGCAGGGATATGACAAAGCTCGACCTATTTAAATGCCCTAAACAGATACACAATTCTGAACAATCCACGCGTTCAGGAAAGATGCACAATCCAGTATAAGCTATTGCCAGTAATTGTCAACTCATCCGGTATATTTGTAGCGTTCAATTAAAAAAGGATTAACATACGGACAGTCAACGCTTTGTATATCAAGCGTCACAAAATTAGCCACACCTGTGAAGAAGTGATTAGAATACACAGTGAGATGCCGATTATCCGACTCAATAAAGGAACTATCAGACAGTACTGTAGACGGTTTTATTGTTCTTAAAGTAATTAATATTTCTTCTCCCATACACAACGCACTCACATGAAAAGGACATCTTAGAAAAAATACTGCCTGTACATGAGAGGTTTATACATCCTGTTCTACCTTTCACAGTAATATCAGTCTGGTTTCATTAATACTTCTAATGAATAATTTCCTATAACGGCTGCGAATAATTTCCTATAACGGCTGCGAATAATTTCCTATAACATTGTTATACACTAAGTGATCACTGAATTATGATCACCTACCTAATACTTCGTAGGTCCTCCTTTTGCCCTCAGTACAGCAGCTAACCGACGTGGCATTGATTAAACAAGATGTCGGAAGCGTTCGGCAGGTATGGCCAACCAAGCTGTGTGTAATGCGGTCGGCAATGCAAGTATGATGGTGATTGGTGTATCCAGACGCCTGATATGCCTTTCCATAGTGTTCCACAAGTGCTCTATGGGATTGGTATCGAAGGAGTTCGGAGGCCAATCGATATGCTGGAAGTCAGAACTGTGTTCCCGAAACCATTCCTGCACATCAAGTGCCCGATGGCGCATTGTCATATTGGAAGATATCATCGCCATTCCGGTAACATAGCGGAATGTATACAGTCAGCAAGCAGTTGACGATAGCGGAGACCACTGATACGTTGTTCCTCATGCACCAGGATTCCAAGTTCCTGCCAGTGAAACATACCCCACACCATACAACCGCCTCCACTGGCCTGCACTTTTGATACCATGCATGATGGATGAAGAGCCTCATGTTGTAGATGCCAAATCCGTACACGACCATCCACGGTGTGGAGTAAAGAGTAGAAGGATGTAGAGCTGCTGGAACGGGTACAGAGAAGGGCAACAAGATTAGTGAATGGAATAAAGGGTTGCTCTTACGAAGAAAGGCTTAAGTTTTGCAAATTACAGAGTCTGGAGACTAGGCACCGGCGAGGTGATCTGATAGAGGTGTATAAGGCTTTGAATGGTTTGAGCATGCTCAATGCCTATGGGATTCTTCATCTTGCTCAGAATAATCACCTCAGAGGGCATAAATTCAAATTGAGGAAGGACGGATGTCGGATAGATGTGCGGAAATTTGCCCTTGGCCAGCGGGTGGTTGGTTGGTGGAACTGACTTCCATCACTTGTTGTTGAAGTTGATAGCCTAAACAAATTTAAGGCTGAACTGGACAGGTATTTCGAACGAACGGAGGGGTGAAATGGGAGTGGTGTGTTTTTTTTTTTTTGGCTGATGCTGAATAAGCTTGCTTTCTTGCATCATATGCCTCTACTAATGCTAATGCTAAATAACGTGACTCATTCTACCAGCACACCTTCTTTCAATCTTCTAACGTCCAACTTGCATGCTCTTTGCACCAGGCGGGTCTTTTACGCCGATGAACCTTGGTTAGGAGAAGATGCCATAGGGGTCGTCTGCTGATATAGTCCATGCGTGTGACGCATGGTCATGCTATATATTGTTCCAGGTTGGCCCATGTTGTATTGGGTAGTCAACTCTTCAACAATGCTGTGCCTGTTCGCCAGTACGAGTCGTCGTACCCGGTGCTCACCTCTAACATCAACCTTTCACTGACCTTTGCAGTTTTGCCGTCGGGTCATTGTTTGACCATTTTTGACGCCAGTCCTGGTACACTAACAACGGCGGCTCTTGAACACCCCACAATTTCAGCCGTTTGGGAAATAGAAGCACCAGCAATCTGTCCTGCAATCTGTCCTTTATCAAAGTCCTATAAATCTTTCCTTTTACCCATCACGCTTGGAATTTACTACATATTGAACCACTGACACCTTATCTATGGTACGTAGGTCGACTAACTGCGCACTCTTGTACCTCACATAGTCAAGGGGTCGCATTCAGTTTTCGTAGGGGTGGTCATAATTCAGTGATCACTCATCTAGGTAATAATTTTTCAACTATCGATAGATAAATTACAATTGTGGTTGATCCGTATTCTACAAGTTTCCACCATATCTTCTTATCAAAGTATACCCTATAATTTTAAGGGAGGTGGCAAGTGCGTGCATTGAACCATTAAGGCTAATTATGAGAGCATCACTGGACTCAGGAGAGATTCCGTTGGATTGGAAAAGTGCCAATGCATCGCCCATACATAAAGGTGATTCTAAGAGTGGGAAATTACCGTCAGGTAAGTCTAACTTCAGTAATAGGGAAATTCATGGAGACAATGATCAAGGATGGAATTCAGGTTCATTTAGATAGAAATTAAATTATGAAGGATACACAGCATGGTTTTGTAAAGGGAAAATCATGTTTGAAAAATCTGGTTAGTTATTTTGACAGTGTCACTCATGAGCTGGATTTAGGGAATAATTTTGACATTGTTTATTTAGATATCAGCAAAGCATTTGACTCGGTCCCACATGGGCGGTTACTTTATAAGCTGGAAGAGGTTAGAATCACAGGGAAAAACCCTTAGATGAATAGCAGGATGGCTTTCGGGCAAGAGGCAGAGGGTGGTGATAATTAGTTATTTCTCAGATTTGGTTAATGTACGAAGTAGGGTTCTCCAAGGATCAGTATTGGGACCACTCTTGTTTTTCGATTTTCTTAAATAACATCGATGAAGAGAAGGCCCATCAAGGAAGGCCTATGGTGTCCTATCGATAAGGACGCCATAATCCCATTCTATACGTGGGCTGCACAACTTGGAAACTAGGCACCTTAGAGGAGACTTGATTATTTAAGGCTCTGAGAACCAAAAGTAAAATGAACGAGGAAGAAATTTTCAGGGTTATAAATGATTCTAGAACTAGAGGCCTTAAATTCAAGTTATGGGGTGGGAAATGTTTAGACTGGATCGTAGGACGTTTATTTTAGCCAGCGAGTAATAAGTTACCTATATTGGGGGGGTTGAGGCTGACAGTTTGGAGAAATCCAAAGGTCAGCTGGGTAGTTACCTATGCGAGGAGGAAAATGCATAGATTGTCTATTTACTTTTCTTTAATTATTTATTTTGTTATTATTTTACTCTTTTTTTTTTTTGGCTGGTGCAGCAGAAGCCCCAGGCTTCCTAGCACCATATGACCATTACTAATACTAATATGTACGAATATAACAGGGCTTCCTTTCACCAGAATCTAAACCATTTTCAAATTATTATTATGCCAAAGCATTCTTCTTTCACTTATTTTTCTACCCCCCATAAATAAAGGTTATTAATAATTCAATTATAATCAATTCCATTAGACTTATTGGGAAATTAGGTGGCGTAACAAAAGTCATAAATTCTAAACTTCTAACGAATAACTAAACATGGATATATATTATGATTTGCGCTTCCGATATGCATAAAAATACCAAATAATTCTTTAGGAGGCAATAACCGCACCTCCTTATATATTATTAACAATGAACATATGCCACAGCTGACGCCAAAAGTAACACAATTTATCTAATATTTAATTAAATGTCTTTATATAACAAAGAACGTAAATATTTCAACTTATATAATAATTACATAGAGCTAAAATAAAAAAATAAAAAATGGCGTTAATACAATGCTTCGCATGTTGACAGAAATAAGTATGCTATTAAAAAGTTTATGACCCAACACCGTTGCCAGGTGACGCTGGCAGAATTCCAAAACTTCACTAGCGTCACCTGGAAATTATATATGATGGCTACATATTACATTTACAGAAAATGCATTCAAATCTTCTGCCTTTATGTAAACCATTTTGGAATAAAATAACAGGGTTAACTTTAATATTAAAATAAGTGACAGACTTATTTGATATTATTAGACATTTGCTGTTCTTTTGTAAGGTCTTCATAAATTTTAAATTCACATTTTGTCATATATAGTTATATTATAACTGATATTCCTTGCTGGATTTTTGTGTGGACATTGCTAACTTTACGAATTGTGGAGGAATGCATTTGCTAACTTTTAATATTTTTAATGGTGTATTAAATTAAGAATGGCGTGATATTAGCAGTTAACCATTATCAGTAAAAATAAAACAAAAATAAAAATAAATCCATTAACGTAGAGTTATCTTCTTTAGATACAATATATTTTAAAACGACATGCATTTTTTTCTTTCTTTTTAATTTTGGCAGCCCTTCAAGAAAAATTCACTTGTGTATTGCGTGCAGTTTAATAGTTCTCCAGAAATAAATTCTGGTTCGTCCTGAAGGGATAAAAATAATATTAGGTAACCAAAAACGCTAAATACCAGAATAGTTCCTTTTTTGTTAAAAATGAATTTATAAATATTAATATATTACTTTATGCAAATTTCTGTAACAGTTTAGTTCATATTTCGTTACGTGACGTGCGCAAATCAAGCAGTCACGCACTGTGAAAATTTTTCCACCAGTCACGTGCAAACCATAATAGTCAAGCATTATTCGAACGATGACACTAACTAATCAAGACTTTCGAAATGCATGATGGTCGTTAAAGTTTAAGATGGATTTATCTGTTGAATTAATTTTTAATTACAAAACGTTGAAAAATATGTGTCTATATTTAAACGTTTTGTTTTGCATAAAACGTGAAAAGTAATTGGCTTGGACTTCTTTCCGTGTTCAATAATAAAAATAAATAAAAATCAAATAATAAGTTAAAGGAAATTACATACACATCTGAGATTAAAAATTAATTCAAGCAAATGTACTTAATAATTCATCATTTTGGTAGTTTTTTAATGTTGGATGAGACTGTTTTATTTTCTTACTTACTGGTGTAACATCTGTCTCATTATATATATCTCCCATGGGCCACTGGCAACTAATATTTTAGATTTAACTTTATATTTGTTGATTTAAGACTCCTTTGGGATTACGATAATATCATTTAAAACAAATATCCTTTCATTATAAAAGAAACACCACGAACACATTTATTTATTTACAAAATTCTCACCCACAGGGCACGCAGACCCTAGATAATGGTGAGAACTCTGAGAATTACACAACACTAAGCAGTTTATATGCAAAATTTGGATTAAAAAACAGAGTAAAGAGCAATATCTTATACATAGACGGTTTAAGTGTAAAATTAATATTGTGATTATTCAATACCTGAAGGAAACGGAACAGAGGACTTCCAAGTAAGTGTTGAGCACGAGGGGGTAGGCAGTGAGAAATTAGTTTTATAACGAGAATTCAAGCGAGGTATAGTGAAAGGTATTTGTTCAAGGAGAGATCGAGAATCAATAAATGAGTTTATGATATTGTTAGACAAAAAGAGACCCATGGTGTTGTTTAAACTGAAGAGGAACATTCTGAAGCGACGACAGAGCTAGATAGTTTCGAAGGTGAAAGGCAAGGCTATTTCGAAAGTATAAAAATTTAATTTGAATTCGCTCAACTTTGTGAGATAGATTATCCTGTTGTGGGAACTAAATAATATCACAATAATCAAAAATGGGAAGTATAAGCTGCTTGTAGAGAAGAATTATAACTTGTCACTCATAAAAATCGAGTAGCAACGCTTAATTAAGCCTAGAAGTTAGTAAGCCTGAGATCATAAGTGATCGACATGGCAAGGAGAATGAAGGTTAGAACCGAATAGGACACCTACGTCCTTTAAATTAAAAGCATATTAAAAACAAATTGATTAAAAAAGACCGATACAGAATCAGCCTGTACAACTGTTCGAGCTTGTATACTGGTCCAAAAATTTCATGGCCCACTGTGAACTGTGGTGCTGAAAATCCGCTTGCCCTAATTATAATTTAATATTCTTTATCTGTTTGGGATTTATCATTAAATAATAATAATAATCTTCACAGTTAGACTGGGTTGATTAAAATAAACGCTCAGGAATCTAAGGCTACGCGACGATCAGTATACTGTATCTGTAAATAGTGCGTATTTCATGGTTGGTTTGCCTCTATTAATCTCGGGATGTCTCCAAAAACAGTGTTTTTCATTCCGAGATGAAAAACTGTTTTTGAAGAACAAAAAAAGTTTAATTAATTTAGTTACAATTAAAGCAGATATTAAATAAATTTTCTATTTTGTTATAATCTTATTGTAATCAAAATGCTTATAAAACAATTTCATGAAGACCATATTGAGACGTATATAATGTCTGTGAACTGTGTGTGTCCTATGGTCGATTTGTTGTCTGCTGGACGAAAAATTCAAATTTCCGGGAGAAAAAACCTCGCCTGAAACCGACTAATTCAGCCATTTTATGAAAAAGACCAATAAAAATTCACCATGACGGGATTCGAACTCATGTGTTTTACACCCTGTGTCGAGTTGAACTGTGATTACCAACTGTGCTACCTACGAGGGTCAGTAATAAGTGAATATTCTGTAATGAAATTAGATAAATTTATGTTATCATAATATTTCAATATCGAATCAGAAATTTAAACAATAACTGTTCCAACACTGTCTTATCAAACATGATGAAAAATAGTTTTTGCTAACAAATGGGAAGAAGGAGACTTCCAACCCTCTGGTTACCCGCGTTCGTGGAGTTAGCTAGTTTTTCCACTACTTGTAGTTTCTCCACTACGATAATCAGAATATACACATAATTCCTTATTCCATATAATGTTGTAGTTGTAGTAGGATTTTAGGAACATCAGCGACATATTGATCCGTGTATATTGTCTGTAAATTGCTTGTGTTCTGAGATCATTTTTCTGTTTGTTGGACGAAAAACCAGTGTTTTCGGGAGAAAAAAACATGCTACCCTCGCCTGAGACCGACTAAATCAGCCACGTTTTGAAAAAGACCCATAAAAATTCCTCGCCTCATCGACGGAAATCGAACTCAGGTCTTTCCCACCTGGTGTGGGGAGGACGGTGATTCTACCATCCATATAATGTGGAATTATTCCATATTCACGTAATGTAAATACTGCAAAGAACCAAGAGTGTTGTATAAATTATTTAAATCAACGTTTGCCATTTCTGAAACTTTTACAATTGTTTTTCCGCTCGGTATAAGCTTTATTCTATTTTAAATTTCTTACTACCAAAATATTTTCATGGTACATATGGCCTTTATTTACTATTTGCCATATTAAATACAGTTAAAGGGAAGCTACCAATCATGATTTCGTAATGGTTGAACTGGAAAAGTATATTTTTATTGCATATAATAGGGGGAAACTACAAGTCGGCCACATTCAGTAGAGCAGAAAACAGCTACAGCCATTTTTTTTTATCAACAGATCTTTTCTCCATTAATGAACTCAACCGGAAAAGAGAGATTAAAAGAATCAGATGCGGCCTGTCGGTGGGCAATTTTCATGTTGAATCATTAATCGAATGTACGGCACGTGTAGCTTAACTTTTAATAGCGCTTCAGTTTTATCCCAACATTTAGGAACATTTGGAGAGCACACAAAGTCAGTACGTATTAGTAACAGGTGCAATCCTATTCAATACAAAGATACTAACACCATTATATGAACTTAGCAACGCTATATATAGAAATGCATATGAGAATGAAAGATTGAATGACAGAACATAATAATGCCATAAAGAAAGCCGGCTTTGGGAATTCAGCTGTGACAATCCATGGGTGAAAGCCAGACCAGAACGTACATTTCATGAATGAGCAATTGATAGCATAGGTCGCTGGCTTCTATTGTAGGAAATGGCCCGAATCCCCTTTTCATCATCACAGTGATTCTGATGTAACTAGGCTCTGAAGCAATAATTACCAGATACGATGAGTGCTGAGTTTTACATATCCTATTCTTCGAAGACTCGCCTGACTATAAGAGATAGTGAGACAGATGATTCTTACACATTTAATAAAAGCTCTCAGATCCAAGCTAAGTGTGTCATAATCCGACCAGAAGTTATTTATTTGTGTATTTATTTATCTGCATACAAACTTTGTACAAAGTACAAATATCTGAAGTGTACAATACTAAATATACGCTTCAGCTATAGCCAAGTGGTCAGACACGAGGGTGTACACATACAAGTGCTTTAAGTGACCGTGGTTCACGCCTACGTGACTACTAAATACGGTGCTGTTTCTTGTATTCTCTATCTTTTGAACTACTCTGACTTGAGTGTAAACAGAAAATTTATTTATTATTCGAAGTATTCTGACCAACCCTGGATTTGGGAAAAAATTAACCCTACCGTCATTCGTGTGTCAGAAATAGGTATAAAAGCAACTGCATTAAGGGTAAAAGTAAGAATATCAACGAAATATAGTCTGTGGTTGAGGCATTGAGTTCAACCATCGATTACTAATATGGAATCCTATAACTTCCTTAGGGAAATCATAGGATGCCATATTACTAATCGATCTGTTAGTGCCATCGCAGCAAACCTGCAACACCCTAGTTTAGTAGCGAACAACCAGAGTCAGTTATGGGCCAAACTTGATCATGAAGTTAGCTTGGCGAGCCGAACATTTTACTGAGAAAGCATTATTTTATAATTTAAAATAACTAGTTTCTTCCTCATTTTGTATATATGTTTTAGCATACCAAAGTTTGCACACGGTCTTTTTTAAAAGAAGAAAAATAGTTAGCAAAATTAGAAAGTGAAAATACAGAAGTGGCTGGCGCACTAAAGTCTTATCAAACATGGAGAAAACGAGTTTGTGCTAACATATGGAAGTCTTCTCCTTCCCATACGCTAGTACAAACTTTGTAGAAAGTGCAAATTTCACAAGGGCAGCATGTTGTGCCCCCCCCCCACTTTAGATTAACAGTTTCTGACCAAGCACCAAATGGAAACGTCATGGTTCTACTACAGCAGATAAACCTTCAGGTAGACTGCCGAATAGGCGGAAAGGGACCAAAGGTTATCACTAAAGTCTTATCAAACAAGCCATCTACAAATGGAAGAGGATTGCTGCTTAAACTGTCATGAAAGGACCAGGACACGACATGACCGTCAATATATTGGACTGGCCAATCCACAACCCTGACCTGAAATCTGTAGAAAACCTCTGGGATGATTTGATCATCGAGTGTGTGAGAAGAGGTTGTCATAATGATATGCAGGTGTCCGAATATTAATGGTAGGGCAGTATACATGAAAAGATCCCCGAAATATTCTGTATTTTCCATTACTGTGTATTTCTACAGCCGGCTAGCTGACCAAAAATCCTTGTCCTCTCTTCTTTGGAACCTCATGCAGAGCTACGCAGTGGAGTATACCACGACGGGGGGGGGGAAAGGGAGAAGTTATAAAAAATACCTCCCTTGGTCTTAAGGAAACACACAGCAATAAATATTGCTCAAGTCTTTAAATCCGAATAAACTCCTTTAAGCTTTTGATGAAAAGTCTTCATTTCTAAGAAGATATTTGAAACTGTTTAGCAAGTAAAAATAATCTTAAAAGAGCTTTAAAACAGAAGAACCAAAAATTTTAAATTACAGCAGCCTTAGTCGCCTACCATACTTTGAAGGAAGGAAATAAATGAAACGAATTTAGTCAAGCGATATACAACTTCTACTATGGAAAATCTTGTACTCTATAGCTGGAAGGGTGGATATTAATTACAGACTATTCAGAAGTAGAGCAGCGTCTGTGAAGTGGTTCTTTGGAGCATATAAGTAATAACTGGTCGAAATAGGGTTCAAGAACTGCCAACAATAGTTATCTTGGGAAGAGCTACAGACGTTTAGCAGTTAAGCTTGATAAATCGTGTTTGAAGTGTGCTGGTACAGAGCAGATCAATTCTCATTGCACACTTTTTCCAAAAGGATTTCCGGAATAATTGCTCCTGTGGAAGTATTAAGTAGCAGTTGGGCGCAGCCTGAAATTTTTTTTTTCTTTTTTTTCTAGTTGGATTATAATGCAATAATTAAAAGATACCAAAAAGAAAACGGCAGTACAAAGAAAAAGTGGAAAGAACCATCAGATAAGAAGATGTATGGTACTTTTTCCGAAGCACTCATTCTGAATTACCCTTAAAAATGTTCAGTGAAGGAAAGTTTATTGCATAATCGGCTTTAATCTTCCTCAGTTATTGTTTATTTGCGCCATTGGATATTTCTTTAAATTAGATACCCAATTCTGCAATATTACACAAGATTTTGTTCTAATTTTGTACTCGTCGCACAAAATTTCTTATGTGTAGCCTCCGATTGTTCTTTCTTAATTCATACACTGAGGGATTACTGAATTATGACCACATATCTTATGTTAGGTCACCGTTCCACGGATAGCAGCGCTATTCGCCAAGACATTGACTCCTCTAGATATCTGAAGACGTCTGTAAGGATTTGCAGCATGCTGTCATAGTGTCTGAAAAGATGGCGGCTGCGCGTCCATACGCCTCACTTCCCATTCCAAAACATCCCACAGGTTTTCAATTGGATGGAGGTCAGACGAATGTGGAGGCCAGCTCTGCATTAGACACAAAGAGTTAATATCTCTTGCGGCCATCTTTTGTTGTTAATAGAGCTAGTACACGCCTTGGCATGGATTCTACAAGGCTACACAGAACGTTCTGTGGAATTTTTCTCCCCATATGTTGCACAGTGTGTCCGGTAATAACTGTACATAGTCAAGTGAATGGTTATAGTATCGAATCTCCTTTTCCAGTGGGTCCCAGAAATGCTTAATTACACAGGTGTTTAGATAGGCGACTGTGCTGCTTCGCTTCTGTGTTACAAGATACAAGACGATCACCAAAGGCATCGGCCACATGTGTTTGTCCCATGTATCATCTTTGGCTGGTTGTTCGACCGCTGTTGAGCCAAACACGTGGACTTGTGATACCACAGAACGTGAGCACGTAAATATGATGGCTGTTCGAAATAGCTATTCACAAATTACTCCCTGCTGGAAGTCACAAAGATCTCAAGGCCGACCGACAATTTTCGAACACACACTTATAAACTGATCTCCACTCGTGCGAACTTCAATCTTATATTAGCCATTCCCGACTTTGAGTCTTTACCAGCGTCACAGACTACTCCATATCTACAGAAGGTGTGCTCCTAAAGTAAAGCCAACTCAGTATATAGTTACTATACTAATAGCTAGAACTAACAACCTTGGACACCAGCCTTGTAATACCTCCATCACTCGTTAATGAATATCAGATCGAGCACTTAGCTACTTAAGATTCATTGGTCCACTACTTTGGTCCACTTCATACAAAAAGACGTTCATATAAAACTATCAAAATCGTCTCTAAACTTAGGCAGACTTCTTTCTGTCCAGCTTTTGTGACTTCATAGCTGGTTATCGGATTGGTTATCCCCTTAACGAAACGTACCATATTTCTTTATAATTCCTTTTGTGTCCAAATGATCCTACATTACATCTTTAACCGTACACTCCATAAATTTCGCTGGAAGAAGTCGAACTTTCAAGTCAGTAGTTACCTATTTCATCCTTAGAGTCACTTTTGTAAATCAGAAAGACGTTTGCGCATTTCTGCTCTCCAAGGATGCTCCTAATATTATAGCTAAGGATTTGGCAGGCACTCTCCTGCCGTTACCTTTAATATAACGAGATAAATCTTGTCAGTTCCTGGTGCCTTTTTCGCTTTTAAGCGTGATAATTTCTTTAACAGTGACTTATTTTTCAGTGTTTCTGTGCGTTTATCGATTGCTTAGAAGGGAACACAGCAAAGGTAATTGAAATAATCTTCTAGGATTTTTCCAGCTGCGATCAGTTTGCTGGAGATAAGGCTAACAAATAGTAAGGCCTGCTAATGGAGTTCCATTGCCTTTCGGTTGTAAAGCACCACCCCTGCAAAGTACACCATCAAGATCTGTATCAATGTTTATTCACGTTTGCTTCTTATTTTTTGAAGTGAAGGAAACATTGTTTATACAACTAGTACAATGGACAAGAAAACAATGTTTTTTAACTATTTTTTTTATTTCAAAGTATAATGAACAAACTAAGAATTGAGCCGATTTGGGCATCCATTTGGAACTTATTTTGAAATTTCTGATTTTAGCTTCCTCTAGGGACAACGCGTTATATAAATTTTTAATGTCGCGTTCCCTGAATAAGGCATCATGTGTCTGTGAATGCTTTATGTTCTCAGGCTTGTTTGTTGGATGAAAAACTTTGAAAAATCTCTAAAGATTCTTTTCTCCCTAGAGAGCACTGGAACAACTATAGACGAACTATTAATAAATATATTACATGGGACGCCTTTAATGGATAAAAATAACTTCTATCGACCTTTAGAATGGACTACTGAACATACAGAATTACTTGAAGAGACAATAATAGACAGAATACGTGTTTAGTGATACTCTCCTGGAAAGGCAAGTTTGTCAAAAATTAGCAATGTAAATGTAACAATTTCAAGCAGAAAGAAATTTCTTAACATTGCATTACACACTTCAGATGTTACCCGCGATGTACAAGAACATATTTCATGAGTAGCACAGTTGGTTGGTATGATCACCATCCTCCCTCCCTACACCAGGTGGAAATTGTTATTGTAGTAGGGTTTTAGGAGGATCAGCGATTAAGGCCATGTTACTTCGTGTATATTGTCTGTAAACTGCGTGTGTTCTGAGTGCAATTTTCTGTTTTCAGGACGAAAAACTCGACTTTCCGAGAGAAAAACACAATCATACCCTCGCCTGAGACCGACTAACTCAGGATTGAACTCAGGTCCTTTCCACCTGGTGTGGAGAGGACAGCGATCCTTCCAACTGTGCTACCCACAAGGGAACACAGATTTGCCGGAGTATAAACAAGAACATTTGTATCGAGAACAGACCCTCGAACGCTATGAGTGACTTTTTAGGAATGCGGTTGGTCCAGATTTTCTTTTCATGCATGATATCGCCCCTGCCTGCATATAGAGCTCAAGTGGTGGAGGAATATCTTGAAACTGAAGATATTCAACGAGTGCCCTGGCCAGCACTATCACTAGACTTAAATCCGATTGACCATGTGCGGGATACCCTTAGGAGTCACATTGCACGCCGACAGCCAACTCCTCGGTCGCTTGGTGAGCCAAGGTCCGCTGAAGAATGGGATTTGTTGCCACAGAAATTTATGGACTCCCTTATATCGAGCATGGTTCACCACTGTCAGGCCTGTTTAGCCATCAGAGGGGGATCATGCGCTGTGCTGATGTCATATGACCATATTTTCGTGCATCTTGTATCGACTTCTGTAATGTAACATTTTTGGAAATTCTTATATAACCCCTATAAATGTCCCTTATACCTGTCCGAAGTTTCTCTCTGTCTCCTCATTTTATCTTTATTCTATGGTACGAATTATACCACGAATTATACCACGCAAGCTGCACGAATTATACCACGTTTTCTAAGTGTTCTGTTAATTTTGTCGAGCAGTGTTGTTTGTTGAATAATTCGCTTTCTGACTTTCTGAGAGATTGAAGCGAATGAAAAAACAGCGATGTTCTTTCATTCGTTTGAGAGTTCGTTCCTTCATTAAATGAGAGGGACATTCCACACAAGTGATTCTGAACTTTTTAATTGCAATTATTTATAACGAAAATTTATGGTTGTTAAACAACAGTCATTTTATTTCGACAGAAATGAAGGTTTAATAACAAAATTGGCCGCAGGTAAGGAGAGTAGTTTTGTTTACAAAACTAGCGTCTTTTCTAAGAGTTCCATTTTTCTTTTCTTTTCGTTTCTTTTTTTTTTTTTGGAAAAGGAGTATAATAAAAAATTAATGCAGTCTGACAATTCTTGGTCATAGGGTCCCTTTAAACTACTGATATATCTTTTTGAGACTTAGATATGAATATTCCTTTTAATTTTGATCTGTCTTCTTCAATTGTTTATTCTTGGACAATTTTTACAGAAAATAAAAATATTTGTACAGCATTAGAATCTTGTATTAGAAAGAATGCTTTGAAATTAATTGAAAGCATTTTCTAATCTAATGTACTGATTTTTATAGCAAAATTGCTGTAACTTTTGAGTCACCATTCTGTCTAATGGGTTTACTTAACAATAACATTTCAAAGTAGTTTCGAAGGATTTGCTTTCTTTTCCATTAAGCAAAGCCCTCTGCTTTATTCGATTAAATGATAACTGCAACTGAAGTACGAACACGTCATTTGGAGAAATGCAAATTAGTATTTCGTGCTGGTTATGAGAACTTCTACCTTGTAATCGAACCTCAGTAGCAAGATTACTAAAAGTAGTTAAGTTATATAGAAGAGACACGAAGACGAAATCAATGAAAACAGTAGAATAACCGAAACCTTATTGTGTTTAATACTTCTCTAAAGGATTTTGTTGTACAGCTACCGGATGGCTAATTTGCAATTTTCTTTCCAACTCAGACACCATAGAAATAAACTCAACTGACAATGGGTAACACTCTTTAAGCATTTGGTTATCAGAGCAGACTTTTTAAAATAATCTCATTAGTCAAGTAAATAAGATACTTGATAATTCAGTCCAAAAATGTGCTTGAAGTGAAGGACAGCTTGTACAACTGTTGCCCAAAAGAGAGTACAGAACGATCAACAGTTGTTCGATGCATGTCACGGAAATTCTGGCAACATTCATTGTGTTAAATGCAGTCAGACCACCAGGGACTGAGCATTGCCTTCATAAACTCTATCCTTATGATATACCCTTCACCAGAAGTTACAAGGATGAAAATCCAGAGAGCGAGGTGGTTAGCACTGGTACAATGTCAGGAAATGATGTGGTCATCGTTAAACGTAGCTCAAATCCACAGTTTTAGCTACCAGGCAATGTGATGATACCTATTCTGCATGAAAATGTGTTCAAACATCCTCTGTCTAGAAGAAAAGGAACCATCCAAAATACGATGATACAGTTGCGAGTTCTGGCATGTTACTTGGTGGTTGCAAAGTGGTCTGTGTGCTGCTTGAAACGTTTTGTGAGCTGTATAACAGAATATTTGGAGACTGAACAACGTTTTATTATTCGCTGTTGTGTTCAAGGTGGTATGAGTGTTACAAAGACTGTGAAAGAAACGTCAGAGGTTTACGGAGACAAGTGTTTGAATAAAACTGTAATTTTAAAATGACAGTAAAGCTCAACAATCTCAAAGACTCGACTTCCGGTTCCGGGAAAGAAATGGCTTCCAAGAGTGCATCTTTGAGTGGACTCATCGATGGTGTAGGTGTATACACTTCGAAGGAGATTGTTTCGAAAAATGAAGAGCACGGGCAGACATCAGCAACAAAGATTAAAATTAAGATACGTCCATTCTGCAAATTAAATGATCAACCAGTGCACTAATATTCTTCAGTTGGAGATTTAAATTTATTCCATATCTTCCTAACTGTGAAAGCTCCTCAGATGGGGCAACAAAGACTTGCTGATTTTGAAACAGTGGGAGGGGACTCTTCTTGCTAGTGGCATCCTCTTCACATGTGACTTGTTTTGTTTCCGACCATAGAACACACGAAATTACAGAAAACACAACAATCATTCATCAATCAACTACTCAATTTAACCACTTAAACTTACAAGATATACTGACTCCATGAGGAGTCAGTATATTCCATCGGCTTGCTTATTTTGCGGTCTGCCTGCCATATTAGAGTCATCTGAGAATTACCTCAAATTACCCGTGTAAATTGCGTGTATTCTCTGGACAGCAGAAGTTTGTCTGTTTTGCTGGACTCAAAACCCAAGTTTCCGGTGGGGAAACTGTTACCTTCGCCTAAGACAAACTAATTCAGTCCATAAAAATTCCTTGTGTCATTGACGGGATTTGAACCCTGGTATTTTCAACTCGATGTGGAGAGGACAGTGATTATAACGACTATGCTACCCGCGAAGACTGTTTTTCGGTCTAGAAAACAAGTTTTGCAGGGTCAAAAATATGCAACCGTTTCTTTTAGTGCCGAAATAAATGTTGGAGGATATTGTGCATTATGCATCTCCTATTCTGACGTTGTATTTATTGCCACTCTGTAGAAACACATGAATAATTTCTGGCCGAGTTAGTTGGTCTCACGCGAGAGTTGGATGATTTTTACTCCCAGAAACTCCAATTGTTTTTTTTTTCATGAACGACCATACAGTACACGCAATTTACAGACACAATACATTCACTCCTTATGATCTTAAGTTGCCTTGTCGCAAAATCCAACAACAACAACAAATAACTAGAATCAGCAGAATCTCGATAGCAGCCCCGATCTCCTACTTTTCAGAATAAATTAATTAACTTAGCTCTCAGTTAAATTAGCTGTTTGAATAAATTAGTTAACTGTCATGAACTGTTCTCAGCTCTCTGCTACTGCCAACTTTAATAATACACTTTAGATGCTGCTGTGTCGAGCAATCTTTATGCTAGTTAATTGCTAAACGGCTTACTGAAGACTGTCCATAACAAATCGCCTGATGAGAAAAGCCAGTTGTCAGAGTTCCGATATGTCCCTACACTTACCAGAATTCTTAAGGAACACCACTCATTCTACACATCGTTTCCTCCACTAAGATTTTCGTTATTTCCTTTATTATATAATATCTTCTAGATCTTAAACTCCCTACAAGTCCTCATCTGTACACTAAAAATCTAATAATTCAATGCATTCTTTTATTCTATTATGCTTTTATCGACAGTTTCAAAGACTAATGTGTAATGATTATATTAGACAACAACTAATAAGTGTCTACACTTATTAGGGTTGAACTACATATACTGGAATTTGACGTTGATAGCCAAGTACGCCACCTTGTTTTGCAATTCTTTGCAAAACAGAACTTCAAAGTGAACTTTTCATGTCTGAGTTAATCATTATGAATTAAACAAGTAATATTAGAAACTTTTCAATGGTTTCAAATGTTTTGCAAATTTAGGAATACCCTTCTATACAATTTTTAGGTACGCAAGGGTGCATTTCTATTAATGCTTTCTTCTATCCCTAGAGGGCATCTGATTAAAAAAATCTTCAAGTAATAATGCCAGAAGCATTAATTTGAGGAATTTCTTCTTGCTGTCATTATACATTTCACAATTTGAGGCTATTTTCAATTAAATAATTTTTAAATCAAATTTTTATGTGCTTTTTTCACAACGTGGCTGAGTTAGTCTGTCTCAGGCGAGTCAGACAAGTTCAGCCGTACAGTTTCACCGTATCTCTTCCAGTTCTAGTCTTCATTTCTGGGATGATACAGTTTGGTCAGAGATATACGGATATTTTGCAAACCCACACTCGACTGTCTGATCTGAATAGTGTCTCTGTGTAATGTCACTTATCACTCCGTAAAACTATTCATCATTCAGGAGCCAAAGATGGAGCCAGGCAATTCAGGAGTCAGGCAATGTACCACTTCAAGTAATACAATTAATTTTTTTTTTTCAAGAGACAGTTTATTATGAATAATCCTCTCTTGGGTAGAACGGTTGGTGAAATCGTCGTCCTCCCCATACCGGGTGGAAAAGACCCGAGTTCGAGTACCGTCGATGAAATGAGGAATTTTTATGGGCCTTTTTCGAAACGTAGCTCAGTTAGTCAGTCTCAGGCGAGGGTATTATGGGTTTTTCTCCCGGAAACTCGAATTTTTTGTCCCGAAAACAGAATCGACTCAGATAAAGACTCGTCTGAGTGGTCAGTGTGTGACATATATTAGTATTTAGTGAACAAAGAAGAATATTGAGTATTGGTTAGCCCAATACCAGTTTGGAACAATTCTTGGACTCATACTTAATTTTATCCGACAGTTCTTGTCCTGATTAGTCTTGTGTTGAGCATATCTGGGACGTGATGAGATACGAACTTAGAGGTATGCTTCAACCAGCCTAACTCTAGAAGTTTAAGGGAAAATCTAACCAGGTACAGGCAGATATTTCCCATGTGACTAACAAGCAACTTTTAACACCCTCTGTGTAGCGCAATAGTTATAATCACGGTCGTGCACAACGGGTAGAAAAGGTCCGGATTTAAGTCACTTCAATGACGTTAGGAATCTTTATGGACTTTTTTCACAACATGGCTCAGTTAGTGGTTGTGTGTTCGTTTTCCTCCCAGAAATTCCCATCTTTCGTCAGCAATCGATCAAAGGATACACGCAATTACAGGTACTATACTGATGCCTCATAGCCTTAATAGCTTTAGCATTTATCACACATGAAGACGATACTCCATACTGATGTTTGCTGATTTTTCACATTAAGTTCTGTTTAATCTTCCAATTTTTTTTTTGCATTTTAAGGCTCAGTTAATCTACACTTTTAGGATGGAACGAGATTTTTGATTTGGGTGTATTTAGCTTGGTCGAGTATACGCAGTTCCTCTTTATTAATGAAACCGGGCTGAAAACCTGTTGCCTAAAGAGTAAGATAAACTGCCTTTGTCTGCTGAATCGCTAACGTTTCCTTGTGTTTTGTTCAAGATAATTTAGTCTTCTCTTTCTGTAACTTACTATCTATATTTAGCCCTTCCGGTTTCCTGCCTTAAGCATTCTAATTACCCATTTCCCGTTTCTAATTCACCGCATTCAGTTTGATTTTCGTTAATCTGCATTTCTTGGAATTAATTTATCTCCTAAATCTAATTTTAATTTGTATTATTACATTAGCGCTTTCAATGGTGCAATATTGGGATTTTTCGTGTTTCTCCAGTTCTGTTAGCACAAATAGTGTCTTTTCACTAATTCCTCTCTTGTGGGTTACTGTTTCTTCTTAAGTAAATTGTTTGATTCTTAACTTGTCCCATCTGACTTACGGTAGACTGGGGATGATTAAGTCTACGTTAAACGACGGAATTAAATTTAAAAAAATTACTAGGAATAAATTTGTTAGCCAGTTTTTCTTGCAGAATTTAACTTTCAGAAACAACAGCAGAATGAATTAATGGAAAATGTCAACTCGACATGCTTATCTACATGAATTTAAGTTCAACTGTGCGCAGTTAATTTTGTTCTGCCAATTATTTCTGTGCAACCAACTGGACAAAAATACTAGGAAATGTGACAATCCCTTTTAGGGAAAAAAGTGGCATTATGCCGAAGCAATCCAGATCTGCCTGAAATAATATCCAGCAGTGCTGAAATTGTACTGGAATGCAGATCATTTAATGCATCTTACAACATGTCAATATAATTACTGGAGCAGTGTATTAGTAGAAGCGGAAGTGGATCGAATATTTCTATATGAAACAAAGCACCAAAAAATAAATAACAGAAATATCACAATGAAAATTTTGCTCTGTATATATTATGCATACGTTCTGTGGTCGATTTGCAACCACAGACATGCAGCCCATCGAATAACTCAGCCACACTGTTTAAAAAAGTCCATACAATTCCTCACGTCATTGAAGAGGCTTGAACGCGGGCCTTTTCCATCTGGTGTGTGTGGTGCATATGTGCACTGTTCTACCTCCAAGTGCGAGATCATCAGTAGTAGTAGCATATGATGCAAGTACGCAAGCTTATATAGCATCACTTACTCACCCCCTCCAGTATAATTTGTCTAGTTCTTCCTTGAATTTATTCAAACTACCCACCTCCACAACAAGATGGAAGTACCACTGTACTATTGCATCGTTGAAACTTCTTCATGTATTACTTCTAGCAGTCTGTAGAGCCCGTCATGCATCTCTATTTATTTAAAAACCTGTTTATTTCACCCACCCCATTTTTTCTGCCTTAAGTCCATAGAACCAACACCTCATAATTTTTACATTCGTTTAGTTCAAGCTTCTTGATACATAACTCCTTTATCAGTAATACACGAGACTGACTTTTCTAACATAGATTGTTTCAACCGAATAACTCTTCCATCATATTTCTACCACAGGTGTACTGTAATTCATCACTGCTTCCACCCTCCAATTGGTAGAATAGTTCTCCCCGCACCGATGGAAAAGACCTATGAATCCCATCAACAACGGGAGGAATGTTTAGGGATCTTTTTTACAAAGTAGCTGAGTTACTCGGCCTCAGGCTTGGGTGTAATAGCGTTTTCTCTTGGAAACGACTTTTTTTCTCCAGCAAACAAGCAAATCAACCAAAGAGCACGAGCAATTTAGAAACATAATATATACGGTACAATATGGCCTAAGACGCTGATGTGTAACATAGTTGTTAGGATCGCCTTCCTCCCCCGGATGGAAAAAAACTTGAGTTCGAGTCCCATCGATGACGTGAGGAATTTTCATGGGCCTTTTTCACAACTTTGGCTGAGGTAATCGGTCTCAGACAAGGGTAGCATGGTTTTTTCTCCCGGAAACTCTGGTTGTTCGTCCAGCAAACAGAAAATCGACGTTGGAACACAGACAATATACACGGAGCTACTCTATATGGCCTTAGTCATCGATACTCCTAAAACCTCACGACAATTGATGCTCTCATAATTATGAGAGCATCCTTGAACTCAGGGGAGTTCCCACGGACTGGAGATGTGCAAATGTGTCCCCAATTCACAAAGGTGGATCGAAGGGTGACACGAGTAATTACAGACCAGTTAGTTTAACTTCTGTTCCGGGTAAAATAATGGAGACGCTGGTTAAAGATGCATTGCAGGATCATCTAGACAAGACTGCAGCAATAATTCAAACACAGCATGGGTTTGTTAAGGGAAAGTCTTGTCTGACAAATTTGATTGGTTATTATGATGTGGTCACAAAGGAACTGGATGCAAAAAATAATTCTGATATCATATACTTGGATTTCAGGAAAGCTTTTGACACTGTTGCGCATGGAAGACAACTGTACAAATTGGAGCAGAATGGTATTAAGGGTAAGTTGCTACAATGGATAAAAGGATGGTTAAGTGGGAGAAGACAGAGGGTGGTAATCAATGGGTGCTGCTCTTCGTGGACTAATGTTATTAGTGGAGTCCCACAGGGTTCGGTGTTGGGTCCACTGTTGTTTTGTGTATTTATCAATGATATTGATGAAGGTATATCAGGCTTAATGTCGAAGTTTGCAGATGACACAAAGGTTGGCAGGGTTGTTAATGACAGTAATGGCAGTGTGCTACTGCAACAGGATCTAGATAATTTGGGCAGATGGGCTAAGAAGTGGCAACTGAAGTTCAACCTTGACAAATGCAAAGTACTGCATATGGGTAGAAGTAACCCCAGAGAAACGTACCAACTATGTGGTACTACACTTAAGGTGGTAGAAAATGAAAAAGACCTGGGAGTAATTGTGCAGTCAGATATGAAGTTTTCTGAGCAGTGCAGACAGGCTGCTAGGGCGGGTAATGGGGTTTTGTCAATGATATATAGGAATTTTGCTAGCAGGGAAAAGGAGGTGATTGTCGCTCTGTATAAGGCAATGGTCAGGCCACGCCTTGAGTACTGCGTACAGGTCTGGAGGCCTCATTTTAGGAAGGATGTAGATTTGCTTGAGCGTGTACAGAGAAGAGCAACAGGATTGGTGAGGGGAATGAAGGGATCCTCTTACCAAGAGAGGCTTAAGTTCTGCAAATTGCAGTGGCTGGAGACTAGGCACCTGCGCGGTGATCTGATTGAGGTGTATAAGGCCTTGAATGGGTTGAGCACGCTGAATTCTGATGGGATCCTTCCACTTGTTCAGATTACCAACCTACGGGGACATAAGTTCAAATTAAGAAAGGACAGATGTAGAATAGATGTGCGGAAATTTGCCTTTAGCCAGCGGGTGGTTAATTGCTGGAACAAATTTCCATCTGTCGTTGTGGAAGTTGATAGGTTAAATAAATTTAAGGAGGAACTGGACAGGCATTTGGAGGGAATGGTGTGATTTTTTTTTTTTTTTTTTTGGCTGATGCTGCATAAGCTCCTACACTTGCTTTCTTGCATCATGTGCCACTACTACTACTACTACTACTACTACTACAACAACAACCTAGAATCCTATAAAAAACCACTTCCTTTTCTCACTTTTAATTTTTTGACTCTTACCATTTAAGCGTCACTCTTTTGTTAATTCAAATATCCTACGACTTTTATGAGCTTGTTAAAAAAGGTCCACAGTAGAGAGCATTTCCACCATCTGGAATTCCACATAATAAAATATACGAAATACTTTCCTCTTTGGACATAAAGCTTTATTAAATGTTCAAGCGTATTTGAAATTCAAATTTCCACTTATTATGTAAATATTAAAGTAATAATTGTATTATTGATGTTTTAAATAATTAATTATAAAATATGTAAACAGATAATTCGGCAGGTCATGTTTATTTGAATAAAATCATTTATAATTCTTGTACTTGCAAAGTTTCCTAGATTAAATGATTTCTGGATATGTATGTAGGTGACTTGCGCTACCTGGTGTCAGTATCTTGCATCCAAGCTGATTTATTTATTTTATTTAATAATTTCACTTTGTTGTTTATATCGTTTGTAAAATTAACTGAGAGCTGTAAAATAATTTTATAATCAATCCCCGTTGTGTATCATGTTACTAATACATTAATAAAATACTTTTCGAAAGTCTTGTAGTCCCAAGAAGATTCTAACGATGGTAGAAAATCGATAAATATCGAAAAGTCCAATCTGATATGCGTATTCTATGATTAAAGTTCGAATAACTACAACTGAAAATGAATCTGATACATAAATAAATATTTTTCAGTTATAATGAAGATTTATGAATCATACAGGCACAATAAACAGATTAATAAATTGATCGTCTTTTTGGAGAATAAAGAAAATAAAACTCGAAATACATCGGCAGGTATTAAGAGAAATTAGATGACATACATATCTGACCAATTACAGAAAATCGTAGTTCTTTGAGGGTTTTTTTTTTAACAACAAGATCTGACGCACAAACTTTTCCGATATAATCAGAAACTATTCTGGGAGAAACTGAACAGAAATATATCGATCGTCAACCACAGGATATCGCCGATACGAGAACACATTTTTTCTTTTTGGTCAAACCACTAGTCCTAATGCATCCAACAGAGCAACTATGGAGAGTGGTAGCATCAGGAAACGTATGTGAAGGACATTGAGATGATAGCAGTACTCGAAGTGAAGGGAGGTTACAGAACATCAGTAGAAAATTTCGAAAGTTCCAACCTACGCGGGATTCTTCTTGCTAATAGAGCAAGAAGGAATTTTCTCATTCAGAAAGAAAGAATCTGAAACTTAATATTGCAGGTGTTGCTTCTTTCTCTTCGTGATGATTCTGTTTTATGTTCTTTTAGTTCTGCTGCACTAAGAGGATTGGGGCATATTGCATTTTTATTGGGGAAAATTTGTTGAAGGAAATTTTATTATGATGCGAAGCTTTTTTTTGTGAAAAATAATTCGCTAGGCTGTTTTTAATTGCTTGTATCATTCTTAGGTGATTTTAATATCTTCAAATGATTGGATATATAAAGAGTAATTTGTAACTTTGGTGATTTAATATGTGTCTCAAGGTTTTTGCTTTCCTAATGACATTTTCGAATTTTTACATAAAGTAAAAAGCTCAGGCAGACTTTACGTTATTTTACTACATCTTTGGATACCTCCTAAGGCGAATTCTGCATTACAGAGAACAGTTTTTGAAGAATGATACTAATCTTTTACAACGTCTATCCCAAATGTTTCAGGACTAAACTTTTTTAAATGAGAAAATCTACTGAAAAGGGACAACATTTCAAGCCTAACCTTCTCCCTTCCAAACTGAATGCTCTCAAGTGACTCCAGGGAGAAGAGAAGGCCCAGGAAATTTTCCAGTTCGCTTCTCCTTAATCTGGATTCTAAAATTCATTTCTGTTGCTTAGTGTCAGAATATGCATTGCAATTTGTGCATTAGCATCGCCTCATTATAACCAGTCGATAGGCGAGAATGGAAGAGCAACGAATGAACATGAACCAATTTAGCGGTTATTTAGAGCTTTCTCTGATTTACTGTGTATAGAAACAAACATTAAACCGTTAGCTACATACTTTTCCAGTCAGAAAACTTTCATACCGAAATTGCTTTATTTCTCCGGCAATACATGATAGAAGCAGCTGCTACAACCAGTAATTATTTTTTTAAACAACTGAACTGGCAGGCAAAATATGTAGTAGTAGCAACACTGGGTTTTTTGGAGTATCAGCGACTAAGGCCATACTGCTCCGTGTATACTGTCTGTAAATTGTGTGTGTTCTGTGGTCGATTTTCTGTTTGCTGGTTGAAAAACCCGAGTTTCCGAGAGACTGACTAACTCAGCCACGTTGTGAAAAAGGCCCGTAAAAATTCTTAACATCATCGACGGGACTCGACAAGTCTTTTCCACTCGGTGTGGGGAGGACGGTGATTCTACCAACTGTGCTATCCACGAGGTAGGAAAAATTAGTTCTAAGATGCAATAAAGTTCAATTAAGGCTCATTATATAAGTAACGCTTAATGATGCAACTGTATCGCATTCATATTTTCAATGTGTAGTGGCGAAGTCAAGCTATATTTGCAATGAACGAAGGTAGTTGTAATTGGAAAGAGTTAAAGAAAACTGTCATATTAGGATTACTCGAGAACAACATATTGACGAATTCTGTGCGTCGATGACGTGAGCAATTTTTATGGGTCTTTTTCAGAGCATTGCTGAGTTAGTTGCCCTCAGGCGAGAGGAGCATGGTTTTCCTCCTCTAAAATCGAGATTTTTATTCAGCAAACAGCAAGTCAACCGTAGAAAGTCTATAAAAGTTCTTGACGTGATTCTAATCCGGTGTGGACAGTGATTATAACCACTTTCTATCAGCGAGGACCGTTGGAAAGAGTTGCATTATTCTTGCAGGACAGTTATCTGCAGTTTCACCAACAGTCCTTTGCTACTTACTGTCAAGAGTACTTTGCAAGAGTACTGATTGTTGCCACCCAGAGTTGATGGCACCGGGAAAGCGGTTCCTCTTCATTATAATGCGTCAATTGACAGAATACAGTCCATGCATTTTTTATTTCGCAGAAAAAAACAAACAAAACTGTGTTTTATCACGTCGAAAGTTCATTACCATGCAGACATACCATCACTACATACCACATGACCCATACATTATTTTTAAACCTCTGGCATAGACAGGGTACTGTCACTCGATACATAGAACATACGCGGAGATGGGAGAAATCCCCGGAGCCGTCAGACCCTCAACATACCTATACCTATACCATGCAGACATTCAAAACATCCAAATGGTCCTGACGGAGTTTCTTCAATAACCTTAATAATCCTAGCAACAGCGTATGAATACAGGAGAGTTACCTTGATTCTGAAGGTCTTTTTTATGCAATCAGTACTGGAATTTGAGACTCTATTGTTTTAGTAAGGTTTTAGGTGCATCAGCAACTTCTTAGACCATATTGTTGTTATAATATGTCTCTAAATTGCGCGTATTCTGTGGTCGATTTGTTTGCTGGACGAAAAGCTAAGTTTCCGCAATAAAAAAACCATGCTATCCTTACTTGAAACATTAACTCGGCCACGTTGTGAAAACGCTCGTAAAAATTCCCTACGTCATCGACGGGACTTTCCCACCCAGTGTGGGGGGGAATGGTGATTATACTAACTGTGCTAATATAATCACCATCCTCAACACGTATGCATCTGTAGTCATTGGCACGAGTATTTCAACGCTTGTGCAGGTTACACGAGAATTTTAATAGTGAAGTCTAGGGACAGTATTGAATTTCTCTTTCGAGAAGTACTCTGTCGTTTATTCATAATAAGATACTATCAGTCTAAACACTGTTTTGATCGCAAATCCATCTCGCACGAAAGTGAAAAGGTTGTCCTATCTTTGCAAACTTTCCATCACCGCTTTGGATTCCATCATCGTTCTGCCTGATGGGCTGAACTCAGTCCATCAGCGCAGACTTGCCAAATGGTGGTGTTTTGAAACACATATACTTCTTTTTCCCTTTTCTTGGTTTTTCTGTTGTATTCAATCAGTAACTCCTAATAATTTACAGTATATAGTTGTGGCTGTTCATAATATGAGACGTGGCAAGTAAGACTATGAGACACAGAATATCAGATCTATAAATTGTTTATTTGATAATTGATTTTTCTATTTGGTGGGACTGATTAACTTTGGGCAGGGTGTCCAAAGAGACCATGAAGTTTCCTCGGTTCCGAGAAAGTATTTTTCTACTATTGTAACACCTTGTATACAAGTGCCATTAACCATGCGAATTTTAATAGTTTTTGTGTTGGTTTGGCTCATATAATCTAAATTACAGTTTTTACTGCACGTGAGTTAAGTTTTTATTATCATCTTGAGCATATTTTACCTTGCAGTTCACTATAAACGACGATCATTATCATATTTCCCTAATGGGAAAACAGAAAATTTATATAAAAGTCATCTGACTTGTCTTCTAAAAGACACTAACTTTTCTTTTTAGATTTAAACCGAGATAAGGAATTGCATTTTGGCCCAGAATGGCGAAGTCGGTTTATGAATAAAGCATTGATTTGAATAATCTGATTTTATTCGGAGGAAAGCTATTTATCACGGCAACACGAACTGCAATGGAGACAGATCCTCTGAACTGCTTCTTCGGTTTCGCAATTTTTCTTTTCTACTTACAAGAATGCAGAAATGCTCCAAAGGGACCTCAACCTTTGAAAAATTGAATGGAATGAACAATTTTATAAAGCGTTTCTTCCCGGCCTACTCTACGGGATTGCATACGAATACCTGGAGTGTAAGATCGTAAATGTGTCCACTTCAAGGGAAAAACACGCATTTCATAAACCAGAAAATAAACACTTATAAGCTATTAAAACTATAATTGTCTATCCGTTATAAGAGAGACAATATTTGAATTTAGAACAATATTGGTGTGGAATTATAAATAAGGCGTAATAGACAACCATCTTGGACCTAGTAGTAGTTGTAAATGATCCAAGTAAGCTTATTTAGCATCAGTCAAAAAACAAAAAAACTACGCATGTTTCCCATCCATAATTCTTGAATTTATTCAAACCATCCACTTCCACAACAACAGATGGAAGCCTGTTTCAACAATCAACCACCCGCTGGCTGAAGGCAAAGTTCCATACATATATCGCTCAAATTTATGTCCCCTCATGTGCGTAGTCAGAAAGTGGAAGAATGCCATTCACATCAGCTTACTCAATCAATTCAAGGCCTCAATCACATCACCTCGCAGGTGTGCCTAGTCTCCAGAAGCTAGAATTTGCAGAATGAAGCTTTTCTAGGTAAGTGCATCCTTCTGGTTGCCCTTCCCTGCGCTCGTTCCAGCAGTTCTACATCCTTCCTAAAGCGAGGCCTCCAGATCTGTATACAATACTCAAGATGCGGCCTAATCATGGTCTTATACAAAGGTATAATCACCTCCATATCCCTACTAGCAAAGGTTGTGCTTTCATTGACAAAACCCCATGAGCTGTTCTGGCAGCATGTCTGTACTGCTCAGAAAATTTCATAACTGACTGCACAATTACCCCCAGGTCTTTTCCATTTCCACCTAAGTGTAGTAGCACACAGTTGGTAAGTTACTTTGGGATTACTGCTACGCATATGCAGCACCTTGAATTTATCAAAGTTAAACTTCAAGTCTAATAATAATATTAGTCCACGAAGAGCAGTGCCCATTGATAACAACTCTGTGTCTTGTTCCATTTAAACATCCCTTTATCCATAGCAGTAACTTTCCCTTAATGACACATTGTTCCAGTTTTTACAGCAGTACTTTATGTGCAACAGTAACAAAAGTCTTCCTAAAATCCAAATACAGTATATGATATTAAAACTATTTTTTGCACCCAGTTCCTTGGTCACTGCATCACAGTAACCTATCAGATTGGTTAGACAAGACGGCCCCTTAACAAATCCATGTTGTGACTGCAGTATAACTGCATTCCTGTCCAGATTGTCCTGCATTACTTCTTTAACCAGTGACTCCATTATTTTCCTGGAACAGAAGTTAAGTTAACAGGTCTGTAATTAGTCATACTACCTTTTGATCCCCATTTAAGAATTTGGGATATATTTGTACATTTCCAGGGATACAAAATGTACAAATAGGAACCTCCCCTGAATCCAAGGATACTCTCACAATTATGGCTAAGGGTTTGTTTAATTCCTTCGCTGCCTCACTTAATATAACTGGATAGAACCATCCACCCCAGGTGCCTTTTTTATGTTTAACTTCAACAATTTCTCTTCCACTTTCCTCTCAGTTATTACAAAATCATTTAGCTCCCTGTTAGAGATGAATCTGTGGCATCGCCTTCCATAAAGAATTCTTCATGTGTGAATGTAGATGTAAAATACCTATTCAATTTGTCAGCAACATGAGCAGGGTCATCAACAGTTAAATCCAGTGGCCCAATGTGGTTAAATGCCTTTCTTTGACTGTTAATATAAGCAAAGAAGTCTTTGCTGCTTTCTTCCTTTTTGATTAGATAATCCGATAATCACGTTCTAATAGCAAATTGATAATTAAGATTTATTTTTCCCCCAGCCAGAAGAGATTTGAAATTTGTTGACACTGGACTTGAACTTTTGCAGGGCGTAACTTTATGGAAACGAATATGAAGGAGAATTACTATAAAGAATAAAGGTGGACCATTGGACTGATTTGCTTTCTATTAACACCAAGGTAACTGAAACCATAAGGCGTCAGCGTATGGGATTCCATCTAGAAACCTGAATGTTATCGAAGATTAGCAAAAGAGCAGCGTACACTTATTTCTTTGCTAGAATTAAGTTTGGATTGAAGTTAACTAAGGTGTCATCTCCCCACTGAAGAGTTATTATTAATTATTAATGCATTAATAATGGTATATGTCGTATATCAGCAAAGTACCCTATGTGCGGGTTCATAAACTAATGAGACTGCTTATTTTGAGGTATTATCTAGTATGATTGGGATTGTTACCTGCGAAGACAGTTTTTGACATGTTTCACCATCCATTAGCAATATTAATTGCACAAATTAGGTTACTGTACTTAGATGGCAGGAGGGAAGGCGGTACATGTTTTTTTTTTGTGTCAGAGATGAATGATCGTTTTGTAGAGCAAAGCACTGATATCAAATTTTAAAAGAAATATATCATAAAAATTACATTGTGCGCTCGCAAGGGACTGCTTTGGTGAATATAAAGCTCATTGATATATACCAGATGTTAGCCAAATCGCAGCTCTTTGAGAAATATGCACTGGAAAATTTATGATATGAAATAAAAGAAAATAACTCTCTCTCAACCGGCTCTGGTGGGTAGCACAGTTGGTACAATCGCCTTCTTCTCCACACTGGATGGAAAAGACTTGGGTTCGAGTCTCGCAGATGACGAGAGGATTTTTAAGATGGTTTTTGTCTCAGAAACTTGAGTTTTTCATCCAGCAAACAGAAAATCGACCACCGAATACGCCCAATTTACAGTATATATGGAGCAATATGGCCATGGTAGCTAATGCTCCTAAACCCAACACCTCTCTCAACCAACATCTCATGATTTTAAAATAAATTCGCGCTTTCTTTCTAGCTTTTATTCGTTCATAAATATCTTTCTTCAATAACAGTAATTGGAGAAACTAGGCATCAATAACTTCCGCATAATTTCTGTCAAAATACTAATCTTGAAAAATAAACCATTGAAACTTTTTTGTTCACTCTATTCAAGAGGACGTTTCGCCACTGGAGAAAATTTTTCTCCAAAATATCCGTTACCTTACTTTCCAAACAGACTCGATCTAAATATTCTTTAATGAGGACTGTACATGAAAATTACCATAAAAATTTGAACTTAATTCAGGGTACAGAAAGAGATGAATATTTCAGCATGGTGATGATAGATCATAAAATGTAGTTTTTCTGACTGATTATCTCGGTTACTTGAGGGAGAAAGACCTGGATCGAACCCAGCAATTCTGATTTATTGCCATAGACCAGAATGTTAAGTTCAGGAGTCTGGGAAAATGATTTAATTTATTTGTTGATCACGTTTACAACGTTCTGTTTTCTGAAGTGCATTTATCCAATCCCTCTAAACGCATAACTCTGGCCATCGTGTGTAGCACAATTGGTATAAAAGCCGTCCTTCCCTCATTGGATGTAAAAGTTCAATGACGAGAGGAATTTCACAACGTGGTTCAGTTAATCAGTCTCATGCAGGGGTAACATGGTTTTTTTCTCAAGGAAATCCAGGTTTTCGTCCAGCAAACAGCAAATAGACCACAGAACGCATGCAATTTACAGACATATTATATACGGTATAATATGGCTTAAGTTGCTAATGCACCTAAAATCCTACAGCAACCAAAAAATCCTGCATACTCTATTAAGACCGTTTCCTTATATCATCTACGTTTAAATTCAGCGTTTCATTCTCCTAAAAATTACTAGGGTCTGTAGTAGAGCCAGTACCCCAGCCCTCTAGATTCTTGCTGGAGTCCTCCCCTCGACCTAGAGATGATCTGTACTACTGCCTGTCCAGGAGTCTACTTGCAAAAATCCTCGACCACACCATAAATTGCGCAAACGAAATCAAACAAGAAAAGAAGCTCCTCACAGCAAAACTTGTTCAAATCTGACAAACTACTGTACATGTGGTAGATGTAGAAAACCACCAGTGGCATCCTCTTCCCAAAAACTATACAGGGTGTTTCAGTTAAACGTTTCAGAACTTCTAAGAGGGGTAGGGTACATCCTGACAACTCGAAATCATATAGCAATGTGGGGTCGGAAATGCTTTCCTGAAGCGGTGTTGTACACAGAAGCACCATAAAGAAAAGAGACCGTAAGTGAGAAATCGTTTTAATAATACATGAAAAGAAGCAAAAGGTACATGGATTAAAGTAAGTGTTCGAAGTTTCTTCCACGGGCTACAATGCACGCCTCACATCTCCGACGCATGGACATCCGAACATTCTGGAATACTGAAGGCGAATTTCGAATTTCTTGAACAAGAACGCCAAGTTAGTAGGATGGATGATTACACGAACGCAGAGTTAGCCGATATGCATTTGGCGTACGGGCCTGCAAATTGTAGTGGGCCAGCCGCACAGCGTTTGTACGCGGAACGCTTTACGACGAGGCGTATTCCCAGTCATAAGTTCTTTGCAAGACTGCACCAGAGGTTAGCTGAGAGAGGTTCATTTGAAAGAGCTGACAGGGACAGGGTAAGAACAGCACGGACTCCAGCCGTCGAACAGAATGTGCTGCAGCATGTACAGGGGAATCCAAGAACGAGTACACGAAGTCTAGCAAACGCAGTCGGGGTTTCCCATTGCAGCGTCTGGAGGATTCTCCGAGAACAAGACATGCATCCGTTTCACGTGCAGCGTGTCCAGACACAGCAACCGGAGGATTATGCACCTCGTATTGCTTTCGCACAGTGGTACCTTGGAAAATGAGCTACAAATCCCCTTTTTCCTGCTGAAGTGTTGTTTTCCGATGAGGCATCCTTCACAAGGGAAGGAATTTTCAACACGCATAACGACCATATCTGGGCGGTCGAGAACCTGCATGCAATACGACGTCGTGCAGCACAGATTCGATTTTCGGTCAATGTATGGGCCGGTATTATGGGAGATCACCTCATCGGACCTTACCTGTTACCGTGTCGTCTAACCGGACCTATCTACTTGGTCTTTCTGCAGCAAGTATTGCTACAACTTTTGAGAGATGAACAGATTTCTGCATCGACGCAACAGACAATGTGGTTCCAACACGATGGAGCGTGTTGGAACCACATTGTCTGTTGACAATGAGCCCCTGCCCATTATAGCGGAGATGTTCGTAACTACCTGGATGTCACATTTGGTCAACAGTGGATCGGACGTGGTGGTCCCGTGCGTTGGCCTGCTCGGTCACCCGACCTATCATGTCTTGATTTTTATTTCTGGGGTCATATGAAATCGCTAGTTTATGGCACCCCTGTTGACAATGCTGAGGAGCTGGTTGCAAGAATCGCAGTAGCTGCCGAAGAAATTCGAAATTCGCCTGGAGTATTCCAGAATGTTCGGATGTCCATGCGTCGGAGATGTGAGGCGTGCATTGTAGCCCGTGGAAGAAACTTCGAATACTTACTTTAATCCATATACCTTTTGCTTCTTTTCATGTATTATTAAAACGATTTCTCACTTACGGTCTCTTTTCTTTATGGTGCTTCTGTGTACAACACCGCTTCAGGAAAGCATTTCCGACCCCACATTGCTATATGATTTCGAGTTGTCAGGATGTACCCTACCCCTCTTAGAAGTTCTGAAACGTTTAACTGAAACACCCTGTATACACTGTGTCATCTCGATTTTACGTTTGCTGGACGAAAAACCCGAGTTTCCGGGAGAAAAAACCGTACTGCCCTCGCCTGAGACCAACTAACTCAACCACGTTGTGTAAAAAGTCCATAAAATTCCCAACGTCATCGACGGGACTGAAACTTGTGTTTTTACATCCGGTTTAGGGAGGACGGCGATCCTACCAACTGTGCGACTCACGAGCGTGGGTATCTGGCTAGATGGTAGATACAGAAAACAAAGTACCAACTATTCAGCTTTTGGTAGTGGATTGCAAATTAAAGATATTTTACAAATAAAGAAAGATCGACATTCCTGGTTCAAAAGTACCTGGAATGACTGCATATAAAGTAACACAAAATAATAGAAGAAATAGAAAGAGAGAATGAGTAGGAAGAAACTACCAAAATTGGCAATGAACTGTAAACCTACTGGAAAAAAAGAAAGAGATGGATCGAACAGTTCTTCGAAGAGAGATAATGGTACAGACTTCATAAGCGTAAAATCCAGTAAGTACAAGAAGAAGAAAAATAAGTACAAGAAGAAGGCGCTAGCCAAATAATCGGAGGTTATTTCAATCAGAAGACTCTGCAATGCATATATATATGACTGGTCCCATTATTAGGTACACGTATCCTTTTTCATAAAACATGAAGTTTTTTTCAGTAACAGTATCAGGTGTAGGGAGCCCTCATGGGTAGCACAGTTGGTAAAATGGCCGTCTTTCCCACACCAGTTGCAAGAGACCTGAGTTCCAGTCCCGTCGATGATGTGAGGAATTTTTATGGGCCTTTTCACAACGGGGCTGAGTTACTCGGTCTAATGCAAGGGTAGCATGGTTTTTTCTCCCAGAAGATCAATCACAGAATACATGCAATTTACAGATAATACATAGATGCAATATGGCCTTAGTCGCTGAAGCCCTTTCTCGGCCCATTCTCCCATTGAGTGGGTCGAGAAAGCAGTCAGGTTTTTCATCCAGCAAATAAGTAAACCTAATAACAAGCATTTTACGGAGATATGCTAATGCATCATAACCTTATTTGCCTTGGTGATTAATTGAAAAAACAAACAAACTGAAGGTCATTGAAACTTGTATGAATCATTATCATCATTATTGCCATTAAATGTTTATGAATAGTGATAATAGCCGTTTTCTGTGAAAAAAAAAAAAAAATTTTTTTAGGTCTTTTCAAATTTTCTATGATTTGAAAATCATATTTCGGTATCTCCTTTTCATACCCAGTGCTGAATCCTGCAAGGATGACGCCATAATTTAAGTTTCTGTTTCACTTTAATCCAATTTCAAGCTAAATTAATATTGGCCCGTTGCTCGTCCACTCTCGCGCATCTACTGGCTACAAAGATACGTAGACAAAGGGAAATACCTGTACCGTTTCCAAGCGATAAGAAAAACTATTTAAAACATTTATTTCAAGTTTGGACGTTTAAAAAACAATCCTGAAAATTTTAAAATTGGACTTCCTGCACCTCATTTAACCTCGACTAATGGAAAATAAAGCTATTCTAAATCGATCGAACATAGCGAATTCTTCTAATATTTCACTAGACAACAATTTCTCCTCTTTCCATTGTGTCTTCTCTTTTATTAACGAAAAAGAAAATGATTTAAGAGTGATCACAGATGGCTCGTGCAATTTTAATATTTGTACAATTTATTGATAAAACGCACTGTTCAAAAGTATTTGTGTCTTTACAACCTTGGGTCGAGTTAGGTTAAAAAGAATGTTCAGCACTTTTCCAGTCTTCTAGGTAGGTTTAAGTTTGCAGTAATGATTTTAGCTGGTGTAGCTTGACTGAGCTGACTGAGCAAAAATGGTTCTTCCACATTCATTTTCTTAATGCATTCTTCGCATTTCTCTGTAAGGATGTCACGACTGACGTACCAACAGGTAAAAAAAGAATTTATTTCTTGCTAAATTATATATTCTTTGAAAATAATCACGTAGAAGCTTGCATATATACTAAATTATGTTCATTTACATCCAAAAACTTACAAAATGAGTTTTCTTCATGTTTTCAAATAAAATTTTCTGATAAAAAATTCAAATGATGATGAATATCGATCGAAGGTGACAAGGATGACCTGTGGATGCAACAACTGCATAAATTTCTGGCGAAAGCAAGCAGTTAATAACGCTTGACAGAAAAATGAAAGTGTCAAGGAAAAAGAGACTTCATTTTATCATGGATTTAACATCTCTCCTAATGCCATCAAGGCATTAGGAGAGATATTGGCATGGACTGGGTCTGCTTGTACCGATAGAAGGTCGTGTTACTGTCAATGAATATCTTTCTGTCTTATCGGATCAACTTCACCTTGCAATGCTTCATTTTCACCCGGATTTCGATGGATTGGTTTGATGAATGGTTTGAGGAATATTACAAAGATTTGAGAATATCTAGGATATGTCAGAAAGGTCAGTTTGGCTTCGTAGTTCTCTGCCAAGCACTATACAGCAGCTGATAGATGTTCTGTTTGAAGAATGGTCAAATACAGAGCTAGACTCCCTCAGACATCATGGTTGTTGTAGGGTTTTAGGAGTATCAACGATTAAGGCCATATTGCACCGTGCATACAGTCTATAAATTGCGCGTGTCTGAGGTCGATTTTCTGTTTGCTGGACGAAAAACCAGAATTCCGGGAGGAAAAATCATGCAACCCTTACCTGAGACCGACTAACTCAGCCACGTTGTGAAAAAGGCCCATAAAAATTCCTCATCGTCGACGGGACTTGAACTCAGGTATTTTCTGTTATATGTGGAGCACAGCGATCCAACCAACTGTGCTAATATCTTCTGGAATCCATGCCTCAAGTTACTAGTAACTTGAGGCATGGATTCCAGACCTAGACTATGTAACTCAGCCGCGATGTGAAAAAAGTCCATAAGAGCTGCTTTCGTCTAAGAAAGGGACTCGAACCTATGCTTTTTTTCATACGATATGGAAGGATAGCGCTCATAACTACCGATCTAGTCCTAGGGTTCGTTGTTGATATTGCCAGATATGAACAGTCTGCCATTGCTGAGCATAATTCTGAACAAGAACATAAAACATATTTATTTGACCATTTATTCTTATGCAAATTAAACAGGAAGTAGAGTTAAATTAAACTGTTAGGAGAGTTTATTTGATTTCTTGCATTATCAGGATTACACCTCAAAGAGTCTTTCATCATATTTATTTTATTTTTGTATCAATCTAAGCGAAAACTTTTTTTTTTCTAACTCATTACCGCGGTGTGTTATTTCATTCGGATTAATGTCTCCCCGATTTTTCTCATTAACTATTCACTACTGTACAGTTTATGAAAATTAAATATTACTGATGTTTACTATTCTAGACGTCTAGACAGCAAATATTCGTTTTGATATTCCATTGAGGAAATAGCTTTAAAAAAGTTCCAAAGGAATAAGCTATCCACCTTTTTCGTGTTCTCAGCAATATAATACAGATAAAGCTGATAAAAATTATACATCCGGGCATTATTCTTATTTGATTCTTCCTTAACTATTAAAATATGATTTATGATCAAACAAACTCGCAAAATAACATTGCATTGATGTACATTTTTTTTTTAAATGAGTTTATTTAATTCGCATTCTGAAATAGGTTTAAGATAATGTACACTATATACATTTTTAAATATATCGAGTGTTAGTTTATCGTCTATAATTTAAAATAAAATCAAATATTACTTATAAAGATAATAATAATAATCATTACAATAAAAATTACAGTTAATATTCTTACTGATTTACATTTTGTTACCAATAGATGGCAGCACATGTTTCAAGCCTAGTCATAAGATTGGATTTCAAGCACATGATATTACTGTTGGTCGAGGAACTCGCTTGCTGTCCTACAGGTGTTCAAGATCGCGGTTTCTGGAGTTCCATTGAAGTGTTCTCGAGAAGGATTCTAGGGATGCTCTTTGGCACCATGCCGGTCCTTGACACGATGATCGGCATGATCACTCCTGAGTTCCAGTGGCGTCGATGATGTGAGGAATTTTTATGGGCCTTTTCCCAACGTGGCTGAGTTAGTCGGTCCCAGGCAAGGGTAGCATGGTTTTTCCTTCTGGAAACTCGGATTTTTCGTCCAGAAAATAGATCTCAGAACATACGCAATTTAGAGACAATATAGAGCAACATGGCCTTAGTTGCCGATGCTCCTAAAACCCAATAATAAGACAATATACATAGAGCAATATGGCCTTAGTCGCTGATGCTCCAAAAACCCTCTACTACAATAGGATCGCCGTCCTCCCCACACTGGGTGGAAAAGACCTGAGTTCGAGTCCCTTCAATAATATGAGGAATTTTTATGGATATTTTTAACAACGTGGTTGAGTTAGTCGGTATCAGGCGATGGTGGCATGGCTTTTTTTCCAGGAAACTCTGGTTTTTTGTCCACCAAACAGAAAATCGACCATAGAACCCTCTTAGATTTCCTGTCTTAGGTCTCTGTACTTCCTGATCTTTTCCTTGTAGTTTTCTGGAAGTTGCTGGCGTTGGGCACCGGTATGTCAATCAGGTAGGTAGCCCTTTCCTTCTTGTCGATGAGGGTTATGTCTGGTTTGTTGTGTGAATCGTCTTGTCCGTTATTATGGCACGGTTTCAGTATAGCTTTTGAGCAGGGGTCTCTGGTACAATCTGAGATTCGTAGTTGTAATAGAGTGCACTTTACCACTTTTTAAAAATTTTTAAAAGGATATTTAAACTGATTTCGTGGCAACATCCTCTAGTATTTGACGTTGTAGTTGATCGATACTTTACAGTGGTGTTTCTGATATACCAAAGATCACAAACTGATTGACAGTGGATTAAACAGACTATATTAGTGTTTAGAATGCTGTATTTAAAGGAATCTTTGAAATAAAAAGTATTTAACTCTGGCAGAAAAGATACGTTTAATTAAGATGATCTGATAAGTGGCTGTGATTTGGAAGAACAACTTTTATACCTTCTGTAAGACATTGCTTCGATGTTGAAGAGTATTCCCACTTTTTCTTAACCTCTGATACAATGTTGGGCATCAACTGAGACGGATACTTACTCTTAGAGAAGGTATTAATTAAATACTGTATTTTCTTTAAAACAATACTTTTATAGCATTTAAGGCATTGAAATGTTTCACCATTAGATTCAAATTGCAAAGCATGTTTTAATCTACTAATGAACATAATTAAATTGCTGAAACAGGTTATTAATGATTTGCCGAACGGTACCAATAACGCATCATCTGTATATCGAATAAATAGCTTGACAGTAAAAGAAAGATGGTGTAAAATACAATTCCCTATTGCTGCTAGGAAATTTCTGAGAAGGCAGCTGAAGTTCTTCACCTATCAGAAGTCCATACATTTGCTTCTGCAGGTTATATTCTAAAAGAAAACCCAAAAACAATTCTAGACGTGCCCTCTGTTGTTAGCAATACATAAATTCATTCTTTTCTTCATATTGCGAACGAACGCGACAAAGAGTTTGAGAACACACACACACACACACACACACACACACTCCTGACTGTATTTTCAATGATTGCTTTTAACTGCTGAATGCTTCGCGGTGCTCTCGTAAGCTTTCTGCTTTAATAGCGTAACGGACATAAAAAGAAATCCGGAATGTTGAAGCGGGAGGCTTAGGTGGCCAAAGTCCTTGTGATTCAATCCCCAAAAAACTTTTGCAACATTTCAGTGGGTGAGCATGAGTATGGTAGGTTGCTGCATCCTGTTGAGTTAAATATCTCTTTCATTTCCCTCTAGCAATGCAATAAACTGCATTATAATCATTTTAATGCCTTGATATGAGCTTGATATCCTTCTTCGAGATATATCACACCAAACATCGATGTGGAAAGTTTCGGGTGATTTCTTACAATGGAATGAGCTGAGTTTCCATAGATATTTGTTTGGAGATTATAAAATTATTTGTCTAATATCCTTTAAAGTGTCCATTGTAAGAATATTCCTTCTTTCAGGTTCCTTATTCTCAACTGAAACCATAAATCGTATCCATAAATCAATAGAACGAAGTACAGCAGCATACCATTCAAAAACTGACTATCCTAGATTAGATATAGCAAATAACCCACGCATGCGGTTAGCGACGCTGTGGAACTCTTCTCTCCAGCCTCTAGGATGACTAAATGTGCCAGAGTAGTATTGGTTCCAGTTTCTAGTTTCTGATGTTTTCGTTAGTGTTCATCTTCCGTAAAGGTTTGATTTCGCCACATGTTACTTGTATGGAGAAGTCTGGGTTCAATTCCGGTCAATGATGGAGGAATTTTAATGAGTGCTGTAGTTAACTAATTTCAGGCGGAGAGAGGATTTTCAATGTGAATTATTCTGGATTTTTCAGCCCGCACAACATGCTAATAGGCCCGTGAATATTATATACATACACGCACACATTTATAGACATAATACTGATATGAATTATACTTGGATACTTGTTAACGTGATAATAATTATTATTAATTAATTTCGTTAGTGTTTATTCGAAATGAATGGGATAATTAATTTATTAAAATATAAAAGTGTGCGCGTGTGAATATACTGAACATAAAAACAACGTAGCTTTCATCACCTTTAGGGGCTTAAACGCTATGTCGCTATTCACCAGTATTTATGGCCAAGAATAAACAGGATGGCTACGTGACTGTCCTGTTTATGTTCCAGGACGGCCAGGTAGGGTCAGAAGAGTTTACAAGACAAAGAACGTCACCGTTTAGCAGTCGTGTAGGGTAGAACAACGATCAACTCCAACACTCTCATTTGACCACTGAGATACGACGACTGTTCATACGAGGGGCATTCTGACATCTCTATCAAACGTCATGCAGAAGCTTGCCCTTTTCTCATGTGATATATTTATGGTGCAAGTTCGAGCAACGCTCTACCATTAATTTTGTGTTTTCTTGGGAAAAAGCAGCCACTGAAACTAATACTACGATCCAGGCAAATTTTTAAGGAAGAAAGCCTTCTCTACGATCATTGTATAGCCAATTGGCACATTGTCACTGGATAATACTGATGTCTGGTCTCTCTTATACTGAAATCCAAGAAAAACGAAAGACCGGATTTTACTAGACAGGCTCTGGAGTACATGTATTGCAATTCTCCTGCCCATTGCTAGCATATTGTACAGATTTATGACCGAGGAAGCAATGGTGCAATTAACTCAGCAACTCTTTTTAATAATTCAATTAATAAAATATGATTTAAAGAATTAATTATAAAATAATTAATCTTTGGAATCATATGTAAGTGTGTCTTCGCCTTGAATTCATCAAATCTAATGGAAATGGAAACGAAAAAAGTGTACAGTAAAAATAACGGATTACACATTTTGGCGTATAAGCCAACTTCTATTTTCAGATTTGAAAATTCATGCTTTGTGATATTTTATTAAACCGCACAGTAAACTCTAAAGAAAACGGTAAGCGTATACAATACTCCGCAGAAGGTTACAAGGCGAAATACCTAGAAGGAACCCTTGATTATGTAACAGCCATTCCTTGTTGCCTGTTCAATTGGTTCCTCGATAAGCATTACCTAATTTTGTAACTGCGTTTGCTATAAGAAGTTGAAAATCTCGAACGTTTTCGTTTCAACAACTCGACAAGTAAACCCAAAACTCGAAAAATTCGAAAATATAACAACCGAGCGATAACGCATTTATGTAAAAACATATATGTAATAAATTGTAAACATATTTCTAAAAATTCATGTCTATCTAACCCTAAACACGTGCATGTCTATATAGTTCAAGTTTAGGATTTTATATTCAGCGTATAAGTTTACTTTAAAATATTGGACAATACTTCAACGGTTGACTTTATATGCCAGAATATACAGTATTTAGTGGAAGATGAAAAGCGACGTTCTTTGAAGGGATAATAAAGAAACAGAACGTATTAACTTTAGCATCAAAGAACGTTGCCAACGATCTACATATGTGGTATTTGACTAACCAGAAAATCCGAAGAAAGCTTTTTGGTTGAGTTCTAAAAAGTTTACCGATAAAACAATATTAGTAAAGGCATTACGCATTTATAAAGTGGAGTACTTTTTTTTCCTTTCTCGGAACAAATCTTAGCTTACCGCCAGAATAAATTAAGTTTGTTTGAAGTTAGTTTCTTAATATAAACGTACATACAGCAGAAAGAGACAGTTGCTTTTCTCAAACAACGAAATTCGATCCCCAGCTACAGTTGGTTAGCTGAAGAAACTGTTATACTTTTTATGTTTCATGTTTTCATCCTGGTCAAAACGAGGAGCAGAACAGAATTGAGACATCTGTCTGAAAGAATTATGAAGCATCAGAGCATCCGCCCTTATATTGAAACCTCTCTGGAACGTCAAATGTACTGTAAAAGAATTCGATTTCAGGTATACCCTCGTACCATTAAAGCACAAAGCGATGTCAGTATTTTAGTGTTCTAAAACATCCCTTATGTGAGTGAACGTGATATCTGACAGTTTTAGATTCGATCAGAACATTTTTTTCCCCCTCCAAGTGTTTTTGTCACTATCTGCCATCGGTTGTAATTATTCACTGATGGCCTGTGTGTGTGTAAGGAACTAGAAGAATTATGGCTGTAATAGTCAATAATGCTTTGCCGTTATTACAATCGTTCATGAAGAATTCAGGTCATTTAATTACGAATTAAGGAATTCTCATTAAGAATTCCCTTTTAATTAAACTTCAGTATTAATAAGTGAAATATGATGGCGATATGTGAACGGCGACATTATAAAAATTATTTAAGGCCCGCATGAGAAAACAGGGCGGAGACAATAACTATAGATTAAAAATGTGACTAAGAAATTTTTACGATTAGTTATTATTTAAAATATAAGAAATTATGATATTATTTAAAAAATATATTTTATTTTAAATAATATTTACCATTCGCATTTAATATACGTAAGTATTTTGTTCATTTATCGTCTGCAAAGTTATAATTTTTTTCTGTGGCTGAAGCGAACTCTAACGGCAAAAATGTGACTAAGAAATTTTTATCATTATTTATTATTTAAAATATAAGAAATTAAGATATTATTTAAAATCAAAATAAAACTTTTGTTTTAAATAATATTTACCATACTTATATAATACACCTAAGTATTTTGTTCATTTATCGTTTGCAAAGTTAAACTATATATTTTTTATTCTGCAGCTGAAGCGAACCCTAACGGCAGAAACTTCATCCCGGTAGTGACGTAAATAAAAATAACTAAACAATGAAATAAAAATTGACTTTCACTCTCCAAACAACTTTGTTATGGTATTTCGCATAAACTGACTTTACTTTACTTGATAAATTTGAATTTTAATTTACATTGTATAGAAAACAGTTTACAGATTTATATTTGTTTTTCTTTAAATATATCGGAATTCTAAATGAAATTCTGAGTTTACTTTTGCATTTATACAGTTATACGTTTTGTAGGAATCAATTCTTCTACTCAGGCTGGACAAAGTTTGACAACATTCAAGTCGTATTTTCTTTGTGTATTTATTGGTTTCTAGATTCAGTGTGATTTAGGAGCCATTAATTCGGGTTGAGTTACTGGCAATGGGAGTAATAAAACCATATTGGCAAAACAGCTGTCAGAAAGCAAGGCCGTATCAAAACTAAAAATAGAAAGAAACTGCATTCTCTCTCTCTGTCTCTCTCTCTCTCCCCTATAAATGTAAAGAAACTATTCCTGTTTGAGCATCAGGAAAAGAACGCTTTCTACTCTTTCAGCATTAATGAAATAAGAAGTCTAATGTTTTCCGGCCAGACTTTGATCTTTACACTGGTTTATTGAATTACAGTTTAATTTAAATTGTGTTATTATATCATGAGCTAATGCGGCCAAAGTTTTTATTGATTTATTACACTACTCAACAAAATTAAGAGAACACGTAGAAAACGTGGTGTAACGAGTTCGTGCAGCTTGCGATGAAATGGGACAAAATTTGGTATGGTTGTGTACCATAGAATAACTATGAAATGAGGAGACAGCCAGAAACTTTGGACAAGTATAAGGGCATTTATAGGGGTTGTATAAGAATTACCAAAAAGGTCACATTACAGAAGTCGATACAAGATGCTTGAAAATACGATCATATGACATCAGTACAGCGTACAATCCTCCAGTGGCTAAACAAGCTCGACAGTGGTGAAACGTGCTCAATATAAGAGTGTCTAATGAGATTCTGTGACAACAACTCCTGTCCTTCACCATCTTAGCTCACCAAGTGACCCAGCAGTTGGCTGTCGGCGTGCAATGCGAAGACCAAGGGCGTCTCACACATGATCCATAGGATTTCGGTCTGGTGATCATACTGGCCATGGCAGCCGATAGAAATCTTCAGTTTCAAGATATTCCTCCACCACTATTCTATGTGCAGTGGCGTTGTCGTGCATGAAAAGAAAATCTGGGCCAACTGCAGCTGTAAAAGGTCACGCATAGAGTTCGAAGATCTGTTCTCAGTAGCTCTGCGCAGTTACGGTACTCTTATCAAAAAACATGAAGAGCGTTGCGGCTGTTGATCATTATTCCGCCTCACAAAAGAACACCGCCTCCTCTGCAAGTGTCCGTTTTTCTGATGTTGGTGGGATGGTACTGCATTCCTCGTTTCTCCAGATAAAATAACAGCTAGAATCTGCAGAAAGAACAGAACTGCACTCCATTTGTCAGGTCTCTAAGCCACATGTTCATGGCACCAGTTTCGACGAGCTCTGCGGTGGTTTGAGGTTAATAGGATATAAACCACTGGTTTCTGACAGAGTCCCATTTGAATTGAGCCTTCTTAACACAGTCCAGTTGGAAATGTTTCCTCCTGTGGCCGCAGCAACCTCAAGGGATAGTTGATGGCAGGATATCTTACGGCCTTAAGGACATCTTAAGGACATCCTGGGCCACAGGTTTCCATCTGTGGCCGCAGCAACCTCAAGAGACAGTTTATGACAGGACATCTTAGGGTTTCGCCTTGCTGTTAGAGCCAGATAGAGGTCTTTTCTGATTAGCCTTCGAGTGACCTTGGCCAGTTCTTCTTGTAATGGTTTCTATCTCCTGAAACTGCTTCCATAGTGCCGATATGACACTGCGTGAACATTAAGCCAACATGCCACCTCCGCCTGCCCGGCTTCAAGTCGTCCAAAGGCCCGTCATCTCAAAGAATCATCTAAACGACGATGACTTACCATCCTGAGTACTAGAGATATGGCTGTTCTACTAAGCAAACCAAAAAACAGGAATGAAGTGATGAGATCACAACGCTTTTCTTTATAGTCATGAATAATTCGCATAATGTGTAACTCGGTAAGGTGGTAGATCGATTTCTATTGGATACTCGGATGTCCACCTTCGGCGACACTTCATATTAAAATATTTATAAAAAACATTTTGTTCTGTTAATTTTGTGTAGCAGTGTATTATCACTTTTTATTGGACCATCCTAATTTTTAAAAGTTACATCAAAATAGTAAAAATATAATATAAAATAAAATAATAAAATAAAGTAGACGTAGTTATGTCTAGGACAAGAGTCAATCTGTGGAAAAAAAAATCAAATTATTATATTAGGGTCATCCGTAATTGATTACATAAACTCGTATTTGTGTCTGTAAATCGCGTGTGTTCTCTGGTCGATTTGCCTGTTTTGTTTGATAAAAAACCTTGCCATCTACGCCTGAGACTGGCTAACTCAGCCACGGAGTGAAAAAAGCCCATTAAAGTTCCTCGCGTCATCAATGGGATTTGAACCCGGGCCTTTACCACCCGGTGTGGGGAGGACAGTGACGATACCACTGTGCCACCCGCGCAGACCCAAGCTTGTTGGTTACATACTACCAAAGCAACACATCTTACACACAATTATAGATGTTGTTGGGTTTTAGGTGCATCAGAAATTTATTGCGCCTTATTTAAAATGTCTGTAAATTGCGTGAGTTCTGTGGTCGATTTTCTGTTTGCCGGATGGGAAAACCCGAGTTTCCGGGAGGAAAAACCATGCCATCCTCGTCTGAGACCGACTAATTCTTCCACGTCGTGAAAAAGACTCATAAAAATTTCTCGCGTCGTTGACAGGATTCGAACTCAGATCTTTTCGATCTGGTGTGTGGAGGACGGTGATTATACCAACCGTGCTGCCCACGAGGGCACAATTATCGATAAGCTGTAGCCCTTCGGGGGGACGATTGTGAATCTGTTTGCCGCAATCAGCGGAGTTCACAGACTTCCGGCATGGAAATCTGCTACAGAAGCAATCGTTCTGTAAACGACAATTAAATGGTACTGAAGATCTTTAGGTCGACGATTGAAGATGTGATCTGCAAATGGGAGCGAACTGTTGCTGAAACAGTCTCGAAACGACCCAGTAAACCTCCGACGACGACAGGAGAGCCTTGCTTAGAATAATCCGTCTGTAACGAAAGCCGACGTTTCGCAGCACACACACACACAGAGTCTGTGTGTGTGTATGCTGCATTATTGTCTATATATGGGTTATACCATATCATGCGTAGGGCGAGTCATGGTACATGGTCTATCAGTCTGACGGTCGTGCCTGGGTGTGATGGATGTTGAAATCTTTCTTGAACCATCAGATGAATATAAATGAAGCACTGTATGGTGAAGTTGGTCCGATACGACAGAAAGCTATTCCTTTGAGGTAACACGACTTTCTACTGGTATGAGAAGACCTAGTTCGTATAAATGGAACATACCCCCACGCTCGTGTGCACCTTCGCCTTAATGGTGCGCACGAGCCATTCTGGATGCGGATCACGCCACACTTTCACCATACCATTGGCGCAAAAAAAGTGTAAATCGAGACTGGCCAGACCACACGATCTTTTTCCACTGTTCAACAGTACAGTCTTGGCATGGGCGGCGCCACTCCAGACGAATCTTTCGATGTTTTACAGAAAGCGATGGATTTCTTATAGGCACACGACTATTAAATTCCAAAATCTTCAATTCCCCCTGTATAGTTCGATTGGAAATGGGTCTTTCTTTGTCTAAATTGAATTTTTCAGTCATTTTCTGCAAACTGATTCTGCTGTTTCAAAGTACTGTACCGACTTCCTTTTAGAGCTGCATTCTCCTTTCATCTTTCACTCATTGTACACGTTTCAAATGGTCGCTTTCGACACACCAGTGATTTCATTTGTTTTCTCCATTGTGACTCCTGCTAAGTATGTTCCAACAACATCACCTTTCTGAAAATTGGAAGGACTGAATCGACTAGAAAATCCCAATGAAAGCGTGAGTATTTATCTCTTACCAAGTTGTATTATTTAGTGATGGTGTCAAATATACTGGTAGTATCCTGGAGAAATCCTTTACAAGTACTTTCAGCCCATCAGTGGATTCCAGGGATGGAATCCACTAGGCAGTAATTTTAAAAATGGATGCTTATAGGAATTCAATTAAATTTTAAAAATGGATGCTACAGGAATTCAAATTTTAAAAATGGATGCTAACAGGAATTCAAATTTTAAAGTTGGATTTATGGAAAATGGATTTAAAAGTAATTTTAAAAATGGATGCTAATAGGAATGCAACTAAATGTGAACTGGACAATGGCTTTTTTCTCCAGTCCAGTCCAGCCTATCTCATTTCCAGATAAGGACTCATTCGTGAAGAAATCTTAGATCTATTCAGCGATCTAGAGAGGACTCATAATACCTGGGAGCGATGGAGAGTTTTGAGCTCCCTTCCACTGCTGGGTCCAGGGATGGTAGTTCTTCCCTTCTTTTCATTTTCAACCACGGTGGCTCCACTGGTTATTTTCCAAACCACCACGTACTTGAGCCAAGTCCCTGCCGATCTTTCGGTGGTAGATGGATCGTAACATAAAATTCTCTTTAGAGAAGACGATTTCGTGTGGTCTACGATGATACACGCCTTCCCGTGGTTCTGAGAACGTAGTAGTTGCATACTCAATTGACGAAAAGTTTAAGAACAAAATGATTATCTCCTGAAAAAGATGATGGCAGGTGGTTTTCGTTTCGTCTTCTTTATTGTTACAGTCTCTTTGAATCTTTTCATGGAGACTCTAATTGGATCTTCGCATTTTTAATAGTTAACGTTCAGTTAGACAATAATTTACTGTTACAATCAATCAACTTTAACTGTCCATAAAAAATAAACCAGAAACTCTTCTCTTAAAATTGCATCTATCTAAAACAAATTTGCTTTGTCACAAGTTCTTTAAAAGAGCAATGAGATTAGCGAAAAAGATTGACTTGGAGTTTTCTCTCATCTTTAATAACTTCAATAACCATATTTCTAAATGTTTTAAGGATATAAATTAATTATTATTTTTAAACTTTTTTCTAATTTTTGCCATTTAAATACAGTAGAAAACTTTTTCCAATGGTCTTTGATTCTGGAAAATCTCGTTGATGGAAGGTATTGTTCAACAACAAACCATTTGAACTGACAGTTTGTTAGTTTAATCAGAGGAGTGGATGTGCGATAAAGATGGCCTGTTTTGTTTCTGCGCAGTATTCGCACTGCAGGATAACTGGCACGTTGGTATCTAGTATTCATTTATTTATCATCCTTTGCGATAAATATTTGTATGCAAGCTGTGGCTTAATTGTTCTGGGAAGGACTTTACAAATAAGTTATCAGATTTTATTAGTAAGTTAGAGTTAAAATTATCAATTGTGTTATATGCATTCTTTAAGAAATCCCTCAAAAAAAAGTCCGCGGATCCGGTCTCCGTAGAATTCCTTCATAATATTTTCCTGGGCAAGTAGCGAAGTCTTGTTGAATCCAACAGTTTCTCTTCATTAATTTCCAGTAAGGCGAACTGCATAATGATGGTTCTGTAGACCCCAGAACTGACTGTTCTTCTAAAAGTAATGGATGGCCTTACAATTCTGCGACAGATCCCTTCTCCAGACACCAATCTTCAGTCTGCGTCTCTGAAATGCGTGAGGATTATCAGAAGTCCAGATTCGATTACTTTCAGAATACACATATGGGCAGAGGTGAATGTAAATTTGTCATCCAGAATTTGAATAACATTGGGGATGTAGCGTTTGAATCACATGCCTGTATTTTAATCTTTCATGTCTAGAGGCAAAAAAAAATTCACGCGTAATGCGGAAACCTTTTTGATGACATGGCATTATCCATATTGCCAAAAATGAGTTGTCCATTGGGTTTATGACATTTTCAACATAGTAATACTGCCTTCAGTAAAGACCAGTGTTGTTTTCATGCCATACCCGAAGGCTCAACGTGGAGCACAACGACATTCCTAAATTTGGCAGAATCGGTTAATCTGTTAGCCAAAGACATGCCGGATACGCCAGTCCTGTTTCTTCGATTCATCTTGAAGGTTCATGGGTAGCACAGTTGGTATAATCATCGTCCTCTCCACATTGAGTGGAAAAGACCTGAGCTAAAATCTCATCAATGACGCGAGGAATTCTTGTGGGCCTTTTTCAAGACCTGGCTGAGTTAGCTGGTCTCACGTGAGGGTAGATGATTTTTCTTCCCAGAAACTCGCACTCTTTGTCGAGCTAACATCAAATCGACCACAGATAACACCAAATTTACTGACATACTGCCAAGTTTCTGATGCTCCTAAAACCGTACACCAACTAACGTGGAAGTTTCTTTGCCTCGTCTTTGAACACGTGTACCTTCCTCTTTCAAGTCCATCACTTGGATAATCTAGCAATTTGTATTAATTTTTAATCAAAAACTTTTGACAAATTTATAATTTTCTATGTAAAGAAACGTTAATTTCAACTCTAGAAGTTGTTCAAAAACAAGATTACATTTATTTTAATACCTAATGAAATTCCCTGAAAATTTATTTCATCATTTATTCCTATAATCTCTCTTAACATCATCAGAAACTTTCATCAACTTTAGTCAAAATCAGATCACTCTTTCGAGATGTTCCGCTTTTCGATTCCTTTAGATTTTAATATCACATTTGCGGTAGCAGTACAAATATTGAATTAAATATTTCTCGTGGTTAATTTACGTTTTCTGCAACTCATTTTGAATATAGCTAATATAAACATTGTTTTGTTTTTTTTATACACTGCGATGCACTTGTTTTTGCAATTGAACAATTACAAACAGGAAAATTTAATTAATAATAATTTAACTTCGATGTTATCTATGTAGAAAGAATGTTTGTTTGTTTTTCTTTCATTTCCCGATTTTTAAGATTAAAAAAAACAACAACAATAAAAATTAAATGCAATTCTTTTGATCACGTTAAACTTACCATTATTCTATTCTTAATTAATATTACAGGATGCGTAGATATAGATCCTCTGTATGCATAATTAATTAAATGGTATCTTTCAATTTACTCGATGCTTTAAAATCTACTAATAACGAAAAAGGAATATACAAAATCCAAAGTAAACATTTCATATTCGCTGTTATTGAAGCACTGAAACAAGATTATTTAAAGTTACTGATCCATTTGGCTAATTCAAATTATTTCCGCTTTGTGTCGCTGCTGTACATTTTAATTATCTCTCGCCAAACATTTATTTAAATATTTTTCGCACACATTTAGCCAGTTTATTAAAACATATTTAATAACTATTTGAAGCACAAGTCTAATAACTGGATTTAAACCTGCAGAAGGCTAAAATAATGGGTGAGATTATGTAAGCTAAAATATATTACCATAATTACTTAAACTGTACGTATAATTATAAAGGATTTTAATAGATATAGAAGATTATTTTATATATTTCCTATTCATATTAAAACTTGGTATATCAACAAGAATTTTAGTGAATCGCTCGAGAATCTCATTTCCAGAAATCATTTGAATTACTTTCTAAAAGTGTTTGTGAAGTGTAGAGAGAAACAGCTGGATCTTGAGTAGAGTAATTTAAGGTATTCAAGGCATTCTCACAAGAGCGCTAATTTTACGGTTCACTGTCCATGATGACACGAACTGAGAATACAAATCGATTCTGAATTTACTAAAATAATTAGCAGAATCTTGTACTCAACAAGCAAAACTCACTATGAGGTGATGCGCAGTTAATTACGAAAATCTCAGGAGGTACAAATAAGGAATACCAGGCACTTGAAACACATGACTAATCACATATTAGCACTGTACAGTTAGTTGTGGTTCTTCAAACCAATTTTTATTAAATTAGCCATTTGGATTGAATTTAACCCTTTGGAATTATTCGTGGTGTCTATAGCTACTACTGGAGCTATTCTTGGGTGGCGCAATTGTATTTTAAATAATCCCAGAGAGAAAGAGCGATGCCAGTGGCTGTTGGTATCATTAAACGGATATTTAAAAGCAGGAATACAGGATTATGGGTTTTATCTTCTCAGAGATCTCCTTATAGACAAATTCTTATTGAAGCATTTGTCTACAATATAGCTGAATTAATTTTCACTCAGTGTTGCCGGTTTGTTATCGACTTAATAATTTACAGAATATCTATAAAAATAAATGCTTAATGGTTTCATTGGTTTCATTTTTATGTTTACTTTATTTTGATAAGTAATTTAAATAATAATGTATTAAAAATTCTGGCCAACGAGGTAAAAATAGGTCAAGAGAAAGTCGGGTGCTGAATTGGACAATGGGAAGGTAACATGAACGGGGCTGATATCTGTTAAGTATGAGCTTGGCACACCCAGGGTCCTGAACTGGATATCATCATTCTTCTCTTTCTTAGTGATTCCCTTCTACTTCTGACTCTCGTTTTCTCTCTTTCTCCCTCAGGGTAACTCAGAATGTTTTTTGGCTGGTGCAGCATAAGCCTCAGGCTTCTTTGCACCATATGGCTAATAATAATAACAAGTTCATTGATGACGATCGGGACATGATGATTCACCAAAATGATGTTATCGTACAATTTATTGGTTTAAATATATTAATATTATTTAAAATAAAATATAACTAAACATAAAATACTTATACAAAAGAACAAATATTATTTCATTTTTTAAAATCCGATTAAGTCTTGACACTGATTTTATCGAATACTGGAGTTTGAGAACACTCGTTTTAAATTCAATGATTTTTACTTCCAGTGAAATAATAATCGAAATGAAAATGGTACAATAGTGTCACTAACATCATCGTGAAAAGAATTCAAAATGAAAAGCCCCATATTTTATAGAATGAAAGTCAGACAAATGTTTCTTCAAAGTCGATAGCTAATTTATTCATTCATTAAAGCATTCAAAATACAAAGTCGGTTCAAGTAATGTCTCCAGCCTGCTTTTGAAAAGAAATCAAAAAAGAAAATATATCTCAGCGGAATTGAGTCAATGAAATGATTTGCATCACTTCATAAGAGCGTCAAATAATTTCATTGCTTTCCTCTTGAGATTCTATGTGAAGATACCTGTAAAAAGAGTTGATTATTTTGTGAATCTTATGTAGTTTAATTGATATTGTTTTATATGCATTTAGTTTAAATTACTCTGAATTAATTTTTTGAAAAAAAATTTTTTTTCAGGAGTTTCGGAACATGTGCATAGGATCATAAAGAATAAATAACTTGTTGCTGTGAACTACTGGTGTAATAGAAAAAATAAATTATCAAATCATTAAATATATTTTTAATTAATTTCATAAAAATCATTACTACAGAGAACGATGCACTTTAAAGCGGTTTGTAATCTAATGTCAAAAGGTTTGATGAGAGGGCAACCTCCGAGATACAAATAGGTTCTTGAGTGCCAAATAAGTGGAGCTCCTTGAAGGGATCCACTTACTGGATATGTCCTCGTGGGTAGCACAGTTGTTACGATCGCCGTCCTCCTGACACCGGGGGAAGAGACCTAAGTTCCAATCCCGTCGATGACGTAAGGAATTTTATTTTTATTGCCCTTTTTCATAACATGGTTAGGAAACAAGAGTGGCTGCGTTAGTCGGTCTCAGTCGAGGGTAGCATGGTTTTTTTCTCTCCCGGAAACTAGGATTTTTCGTCCAACAAACAAAAAATTGACCACAGAACACACGCAATTTGTCGCTGATGCTCCTAAAGCTCAACTACAACAACAACTTACTAGATATCTAGCAAGCTCAGTCTTGTAAAGGGTGTGTCTAATGAGTCATTCCCTATTTTTAAATTATCGTAACTTTTTTACGTTTTATGACCTGAGTTCGACGGGACTTGAACTCGCGTCTTTTCCACTCGGTGTGAGGAGGACGGCGATTCTACGAACTGTGGTACCCATGAGGACCCGGCGACTGTAGGTGATGTGATACTACCCCAGACTGTTACCTTTGGATTACTCTGAGCATTTCAACACACGTCTTGATTTTCTGATTACCAATAATGGCAGTGTTGTTGATTAATAAAACTTTTAACATAAAATACGGTCTCGTCATTCCAAACAATTTTATTAAACAGTTCTAGCCACCTTTGGTTCCTCCCCAACATAATTTCTGTAAATTCTTTCCTCCTGTCGCAGTCTTCGGGAAACAATCATTGCACGTAATGTGACTTCCGTGGTTTGAAAGAATAGTCTTTCAAACGCAACTGAATAACGGAAGAGTCCACTTTCAGGATCGTCTTCACGCATTGATTTATGTCCGCCCCCTGAGAACATTTCAATCACTACTGTTGCAATGTTGTCTGGAGTTCGTGAGGTTGCTGGATTTCTTGTTCTTTTCCTATCGCAGACAAGGTTTCTTTTCATTAACTTCTGCATGGATTCCACGTTCAGCTATCCACCACTTTTGAACTCTTATAACAGGTCCCCAAACCTCGTAGTGGGCTAGGATGTTGGTCCCTCTTGCCACTCTCAAAACTGGAGGCATGGTTCACCAGTAAAAGAAACTTAACTTTCTAAACTTCAAGGAACAATGAATCACTTAACGTTAGTTTCGTCAAAATAGGGTAAAAGCAACGAAGTTACAATAATCAGGCAAGCTAATTTTCTCTTGTGTTGTATATATTCAAAAACCTGGAGATAGTAAATGCTGCTATGTATTGAACACTCCTAAAAGAAATTAGGAACTGAATTCATAGAAAACGACTTGGGCTATTCAGACTTGGAGTACTGCTGCGGAATGTCGTCTTACAGCTTAGGGGAACATATTTTTCTGATGAAGCAGAAAAATATGATTTGACGAAGTTGTTGGGCTTTAAGAGCTTTAGCGACTAAGGCCCTATTGCTCAGTATATACTGTCTGTAAATTGCGTGTATTCTGTGGTCGATTTGCTGTCTGCTGGACGAAAAACCATGCTACCCTCGCCTGAGACCGAATAACTCAGCCAGATTGTAAAAAGGCCCATAAAAATTCCTCTCGTCATCGAGAACTCGAACAAAGTCTTTTCCACCCAGTGTGGGGAGAACGGCCATTCTACCAACTCTGCTACCCGCGAGGGCGCTAACTATTGAAAAAGTTTTAATATCAACACAAATACGAAACTAAACTATGACAATAAATATTCATCAAATTCTAAATATATTTTTAGAATTCTTTCTTCAAATTTGTAAATAAAAATATTGTAAGAAATCAAATATTTTAAGAGATATCAAATCCTTTTTAAGTTTTCATATAAGTTTCCCGGCAAACTTGTGCTTTCCATTTGTCCAATTCTGTAAGATGACTACGCGAATACTATCTTACGATATCTATCGAGAACGGTCCGGATTCAATTCAACTGAATAGTGCGATGGCTTTAGTACCTCAATTCCATTAGAAATTCGCATAGAATCATGCTGTGAGCGTACAACGGCCCGCTCTAGTCCAAGGGTATTGTGGCTTGCTTTGTTACCAAACCAATGCATTCATGATATTCATATCACAAGCCTGTAATCGAACCTCCAAGAAGATAGGTAGAAGCATAAATAAAAATGTACCAGATATCGATGTCTTTCCAGAGGGTCGGGTTGTTTTTTTTTAAAAACATTTTCCTCTGACAAGCGCTTTGGATCTATATTTCTATCGCTAGTGTCCGTGAAGAATGACACTTTTCTTCCTACATCGGTTAGATTTGTATATCTTACTGTGTTTCTGGTGAGTTGCCATGGAGCTACGTATGCAGCAATATTTGAAGACCTCCTATTGGTTGAGATTAGTGAGGTTTATTCTACATAAGTTGATACGTCTTATAGAAAATAATTGTAGAACTGTGTCTGTAAGGCCAAGCAGTTTTCTTTTTCTGTTTTAATCTTTGTGACAACCAACCGGGTGGTTGGTGCTATTTTTAGACCTTTTCCTCGCAATGTTTTAATTCAGCAATGTATCGTTCGGAAAAGTAAATATATTTACTTTAGAATGAGTGCGTGATGCGAACGCTAAATTTTAGCCCACAATAAGGTAAATGGATGATTTATTTTTTCGCATTTTCTTGCTGCAAACTTTCTAGGAACACCAGCAGACCTGGGACTTGGTGGCTCTTTGGCTGAATAATAATAATCCTGACCTGACCATATATGCTACGTGTTCTGCAGTACCAAAACCTCTGATGGTAATATTTATTGTAAGAGTGTTCCTAATTTGAAAATCTTCAAATTAGGAATATATTCAGTATTGAGACCATGACGTAAAATGATGTCAGCAGTGACATGGTAATATACAAGGTTTGATCAAAAAGTTCGGTTAATGTCGTTGTAATAGGGTTTTAGAAGCATTAGCAACTAAGGCCATATTGCTCCGTGTATATTGTCTGTAACTTGAGTGTGTTATGTGGTCGATTTTCTGTTTTCCGGATGAAAAACCATGCTACTCTCGCCTGAGACTGACTAATTCTGCCACGTTGTGAAAAGCCTCATAAAAATTAATCACGTTCTCGACGGGAATCGAACTCGGGTTTTTTTCACCCGGTGTGGGGAGGACAGCGATTCTATTAACTGTACTAACCACGAGGGCTGGTTAATTTGCCACTGATCAAAACATTTTTGGAAGTCTTCTATTATGAATGCTTTTAAGCAGTCTGTTGTGTTTGATTGGACTCAAAGTTTTCTTTTCTTATCTGGTTTAAGTTTTAGGAAAAACCAAAAGTCCCATTTGCCAAATTAGCTAAATAAGGTGGGTGTGGCGTGACAGGATTGTCATGTCGATTGAAAATTGCCAGACGTGTGACACGGAGCATTGTCGTGATGAAGGAGACAACCATTTCTCGACTTTTCGGATCGTTTATGGCAGATTGCATCTTTCAACCGTTTTAACTTTCTTAGCATTCTGGGGTGGAAAAGGTCCTGGTTCGAATGCCGTCGATGACGCGAGGAACTTTAATGGGCTTTTTTCACTCCGTGGTTGAGTTAGTCGGTTTCAGGCGTAAATAGCAGGGTTTTTTTCTCCAGAAAAACCGGGAATTTTTGTCCAGTAAAACAGGCAAATCGAGTAGAGAACACATACAATATACAGACACAATATACATGGGTAGATGAAATAACTTTGCGGGTGAGCCTAATAAATAGTTTAGTAGTAGGCTGCATTAGCAGTGACATCTTCTGGGACAAATTCTGATAACATAATCCGGTCGTTGGCAAAAAAAAAATGCAACTTGATTTTGACTGCTGCACCTGTTTTGGCCTTGGTGATGATGTTGTTTTCCACTGAGAGCTTTGAACTTTGGTCTCTATGTCATATCCTTACACCCAAGACCCATCACGCGTGAAAATTTTGTTAAAAATTCGGGTCCGACACAACTTGCCCGAATAACTCAATTGAACCCTCCTCAGCAGTTTCTCGAATTGTCAGTTGCGGATCCATATAAGTCTTCTTTTCTCAATACTTTGATTTTATTTCTTGAAAACGATCAGTGATTGCAATCATTCAATCAAACATTGGAAATGATCATTGATCGTAGTTTGATAGGTTTCTTGAAGATCATCAATGAAGTGTTTCCATCATAGCATCATCTCCATAAACTGAACACTTCACGCGCTTCTGCTGCTGACTTTTCAAGTTTGTAGATTGGAATGTCTTAAAACAATGTCTTACAACAATTCCTCTTACAACGAAATTTAATGTTCAACTTTCATCATTTCGTTAAGAATTATATCATTCGCCAAACTTTTTGGTAAAATCTGGTACAGTCAGAAAATAATCGAAAAACAAAACAAATGTAAGACGTAAACCACCAAAGAATGCATCCATTGTGTTATTCTGGTGAAAGCGCAGACTGTTGTTAAAAATCCATGATGCCTTGCGGCCACATTTATGGGTGGAAGTAATCTGTAAAACAAGCGTCACGGAAAGCAGTTACTTGAGGAGATATTTTCCCATTTATAGGGTGGGAGGGTACGTGCGATTTCTGAGAGTGGGGAAAGTCAGTTGCTTTTCTATTGATCTGGACTGTCAAGTTCATCATATCATCGAGTAATATCGTGAGGCCAAGGTCGATGTTGTGCAGCCGAACGACATCGACCCGAAAGGTCAACATCGATTGCAGAAAGGGCAGAGCGTACAGCTGTTAGTCCAATTTTAGCAAAAAAAAAAAGCCTCAAATTCTGATGGACAAAGTGACGTATCGAAAAACCATCCTTCGTGTATGTCTATATCGAAGGCAATCTTCAAGGACATAAGAGTTCTCGCATGTCTAACATTTTGTTCATTGGTTGTTCAGAACAGGGACGGACATTTCTGATGACGCAGAAGATCTTTTTAAGCGGTGGATTTCCAGAATTTGATGAAGGATGAAGTATATAAATGTTTCTGGCAATTAAGGGGCGAATGCATTGTGTTGTAAATTAAGTTATTCCAAAGTTGGTTTTACTGTTTGCTGGATGAAAATCCCCGGTTCTCGGTGGAGAGATCGAATTAAATTGATATTAGAAAGCAAACACTAAAGCAGAGGTACCGTATATTTCAGGACATAAGATGGCCGTCAAAAAGGGATCAACCTTATATACTGTAACATGGGGTATAGTGATTTTAAAGCTTAAACTAACTGCTGAATTGGTTATGAAGTATAAAATAAAAATATTCCGGTGTCTGCAATTCTGGCCCACCCACACCGTGTGGAAAGGACCTTGATTCGAGTCCCGTCGATGGCAAGAGAAATTTTTATGGGCCTTTTTCACAATGTGGCTGAGTTAGTCGGTCTCAGGCGAGGGCAGTATGGTTTTCTTCCCGGGTTTTTCGTCCAGCAAACCGAAGAACACACACAATTTACAGACACTATATATGGAACAATATGGTCTTAGTCGCTAATGCTCCTAAAACCCAACAACAACAATTCTGTCCATACATAAGGGATTTTATAATGAAAGAATTGTGGGTTAATTATGTCCTGAGGGTTCTGCAAGGCTTATGGGAAATTTTTTTCTCAGCATAGTAAGCGGATTATTTTTTGTAAAGATGGTATTCACTTAAATAGAGGAGGTACAAATGTTTCTGTCAATGAGGAGACATTAAATGTGGGTTTAAGGAACTGTCGTTCCCGAGGTTTTAGAGAAGTCAATCCATGATCGATTGAGGTTAATAGCATTGAACGAAATTACACATGTACCCTCTTTGAGTGCGCTTGTGTGCAAACATTAATTACCATAAACGCTGAAAAGGAAATGCAATAGAAGGAAACTCCACCAACAATATAAGACCACGTTGAAAAACACTGCTAAGTGACTATAAAGGGCGTATTGGGACTGTCAAAAGCTATAAACTACTGGTTGTTGTTGTTATTGGGTTTTAGGAGCATCGGCAACTAAGGTCATGTTGCTCCTTGTGTACTGTCTGTAAATTCAATGTTCTCTGGTCGATTTTCTGTTTTGTTAGACGAAAAACCATGCTACCCTAGATCTAGCTCTCTTTCTCTCTCTCTCTCTCTCTCTCTCTCTCTCTCTCTCTCTCTCTCTCTCTTTCTCTCTCTCTCTCTCTCTCTCTCTCTCAGGAGCTTAACTGTATCAAAAACTTGACGGTGGAGGAACCAATACCAAGCAGTGATCAACATATCATAAAATGGGTCACTGCACTCCTCGTGATGGGGAAGATCATGGAGTTTATGGTTAAAGGTGCAATTGATGATCATAACAAGAATGGTATCTTGAATAGATTCCATCATGGGTTCATATACTGGTGTGCAAAACTTAAGGACCAGTCAGGTTTTCACCTGTAGCTTCTTATAGGAGTGGCCTGGATATGGGAACCTCGTGAGGTACAGAAATGATGAAGGAAACAACATCGATACAACAACGGAAACAAAACGGTACAGAGGGACTTTATTCAAAAATGGCAACATAACACTGACTACCATGATACAGATGCATCACTGCCAAAGATGGAATAAAGGGAAGAGGTGATTATCAATAGGAGATATGGCCACCCCTAATGTCGATGCAAGTTTTGCACCGACTATTGTTGATAAGTTCTTGCGGTACCATCGTCCATTCCTCTGTCAGCGCCATCTTCAGCTGGTGAACATTTTCTGGTGGGTGTGGACGTGCCTCTAGGCGTCGCTCCAGAGCGTTCCATATGGGATTTAGATCTGTGGGAACAAGCAGACCAATCCATACGAACAATGTCCTCACTTTCCAAAAGCATATCAACAGCTGCAGTGCGATGGCGTGTGGCGTTATCATCCATAAACACGAACTCGGGGCCAATGGCATCTCGGAACAGACGCACATGGAGAAGGATTACCTCAGTACAGCAGTGTGCACTGGTTACAGTACGGTCTTCCAGTATTTGGAGTTGTGTACGTCCATTCAAGATAACGCCTCCCCAGACGAGAACACATCGACCGCCATATCGATTCCTTTCAGTGATGTTTGCGGGGTGATACCGTGTGCCAATCTCTCGCCAGATTAGCTGACGTCCAGAATCGCTGCTGAGACTGAATCTACTCTCATCATTAAAGAGTACCTTAAGTAAAGATTTTGTGGTTGTAGCCTTTAGACATAGTGTTGGTCCTTAAGTTTTGAACAACAGTGTAATTAGGACCCTTAGCGATCGGTATTGGGTCTTCTCCTATTTCTGATTTTTATTAATGATGTTGACGAGAATATCCAAAGGAAGCTGTTAAAGTTTGTTGATGATTTGAAGGTGGGAACGGTCCTTTACAATTCGGGGTAGTTGCTTAAAAAGGCATGGATTGATAGCATATATGAACAGAAAATGGCAACTAAAGTTTAATGCTTCTACACGTATGGTTACAATTTGGCTAACAGAAATCCTGGAGTCGTGTATAAGATTGGGGGAGAGGAGGGGGAAGAGTAGTTCAAGAAGAAAAAGACTTGCTATGATATGTAGTTGTGGGTTTTTAGGAGCATCAGCAACTAAGACCATATTTCTCTGTCTATTGTCTGTGTTCTGAAGTCGATTTCTGTTTGCTGGACGAAAAACCCGAATTTTCGGGAGAAAAACCATGAACTCCTCGCCTGAGACCGACTAACTCAGCTACTTTGTGAAAAAAGGCCCATAAAAATTCCTCTCGTCATCGACGGGACTCGAACCCAGTTCTTTTCTACCCGGTGTGGGGAGGACGGTGATTCTACCAACTCTGCTACCCAGGAGGGTATGTGAAGCGCCATTTTTAATTTCATTTTTTCTTTATTTACACACAAAATACAGCCTGGAGACTAATGACATCAAATTATGTACAGGCTATATTTAGATATATTTACAGAGCCACTAGAGCACAAGACCCAACACCATGAATTAGGTCCAGCACTCCAGCCGCCAGCCAGAGTTAGAATTCAATAGGTGAAGGCGACGTTCTCCAAAATGTTAGATCCGATCGGGTCCAAAGCAACTGAAGCTATGAGGCGTCAAAATATTGTATCTGTAAATTGCGTGTATGTATTTTGTGTGAATTTTCTTTACACAAACCTGCCCTGGATATAGAATAATGCAGTTCTCGCCTAAGACAGACTAACTCAGCGACGTTGTGAAAAAGGACCATAAAAATTCCTGTCTTTTCCACCCAGTGCGTTTGGGAGGAAGTATCTATATCTATTGGACTACCCTTAAGGGAAATTGTGGAAATTGTAGGAGGTTTTTAACATAAAAATGCGTCTTATATACCGAAAAATACGGTAACCAAACTTTTTACTCCTGCCGAAAAAAAATCTTATTCTCATAACTAAAATCTTCTTTTTCTGTGTGAAATAGAAAAAAAAAAAAAATCTTGTAATTCACTTTCACTAAATACCTTTTAGAGTATAATAGACTCTTGGGCAATTCAGGTAGTTCGTTTTTATTCTGATTTATTCCCCCCACCCTTCCCCCACATTTTCTTTCGCTATTCTTCAGAACATTCGTGATGCCCTATTTGTTCACCACTCTTAAGAGTCAGCCAGAGAGAGAGAGAGAGAGAGAGAGAGAGAGAGAGTATTTTGCTCGAATAACGTCAGAAACAGTATTAAATAATTTAGTTGAAAATTCACGAAGCAGAGTAAACGTACTTTATCAAAATAAAATAAAAAAAAGAGGACATAAAAAAAGTGAACGCTGTTTTTATTACTTGATGTTAAAGCAGAAACCACGACTGGGATAAATGGAAGCACGCTTAAAAAGTGATGATGCTAATGGAAGGATAATTGAGGAAGCTGGAAGGAGAAGCTATAAATCTCCGATGGATCAACTAAAGAGGAATTGAGATCAAAATATAATTGCTTGGTTTATTTACAGGATTTATCAATAAAAAAAAAAAACATCCACAAGCCTCTAAGATAAACCTATGTGCTCGATTAATTTGACAAAGGACCGGCACTATGATTGACGTCCCTTGCTGATATAATAACAGATGGAACAGGTGTTGGAGTAAGTGACAGTAAATATTCTCCACGAATATAAATAATTAGAGAAAGTACATTTAAAGGAAAGGTGCATGACCAGAAAATTGTGTACAACTGTGTAAGTAAACGTTATTAACCAGCAGCAAGATTTGTCTGGCTAATGTACCGCTGGACACGCGATGCATGGATGATATAGAAACAGAAATTCATTCAGATAAAACACGAAAGGTAACGTAGCTCTACCACGATAAACTGAAATCTGTATGGGCTCTGGAAAATAGAATCCAGAGGGCGTTTTTTGGGTATATTGAAAATAAGTATGCGTGCAAATGTTATTTTTGGCAACAAAAATTCTTCGTAGTTACAAAACAGTCTTGTTAAAAGAAGTCCAAAACAAATTATGTTTATTTTTCAGCAAAAGTATTTGTAATATCTTCGAGAAGTATTTTGTTGTAGTAGGGTTTTAGGAGAATCAGAGACTAAGGCCATGTTGCTGCGTGTGTGTGCTGTCTGTACATTGTGTGAGTGTTCTATGGTCGATTTTCTGTTTGCTGGATGAAAAATCCGAGTTTCCAGGAGAAAAAACCACGCTACCCTCGCCAGAGATCGACTAAGTCAGCCACGTTGCGAAAAAGGCTCATAAAAATTCCTCCCTTCATCGACGGGTCTCGAAAACAAACCCTTTTTACCCGGTCTGGGAAGGATGGCCATCCTACCAACTGCGCTACCCACGAGGGCCACATACGTCTTTCCAAAAATAGTGATGAATTGAAGAATCATATATTCTTATTAACTAAGGAATAGAAGATGTATAAGCTGCTGGAGTGAATTAAGTGAGAGAAAGATTGTATTATCTTCAGATCTGGTGTATTGTACGCTACATGAGAGAAGAGTATTCTGTGGATTTGGAATCTCACGCACTTCAAACGCGGTGAGATCATTAGCGTGCATTTAGCGGGAGATAAGATACAAATGTCGGGTTTTCAAGATGACTGTTATTTCTTGTTAAACGCAAAGAATGGACTATACCAGTAGGATGTCTGCGCGGGAAGCACAGTGGTATCGTCATCGTCCTCCCCACACCGGATGGAAAAGACCCAGGTTCGAATCCCGTCGATGACGCGAGGAACTTTTAAGGCCTTTTTTTTACTCCTTGGCTGAATTAATCGGTCTCAGGCGTAGACAGCAAGGTTTTTCCCTGAAAAACTAGGGTTTTTCATCCAGAAAAGCCGGCAAATCGACCAGAGAATACACGCAGTTTACAGACACAATACACATGGGTAGTTGAATGTAACTTTCCAGGTCACCCTGATATAATAGTTTTTTTATAGCAGTCGGAGACCATCCTGTAGGCCCTTGATTTTTAGAAAGGAATCGGGAAAGATGGGCTGCAATACTGTTAACAGTGAAAAGAGTGGACTCAATATTAAAAACTCATATGAAGGCCTGACAAGAGCTATGTTATCTGCCTAAGTGTATATTATCTCATAAATTGCGTGTGTATTCTCTGGTCGATTTGCTTGTTTCGTTGGACGAAAAATCCGAATTTTTTCAGAAAAAAGTCTTTCTGTCCACGTCTAAGACCGACTAACTCGGCCGTGGAGTTTAAAAAGCCAAAAAAAAGTTTCTGGTGTCACTGACGGATTCGAACCCTGGACTTTCCCATTCGGTGCGGGGAGGACGGTTATTATAACCATTGGCTACCGCCCAACTGGACTCGACATTAAGATTAGAGTGTGACGATCCTCGTGGGTAGCACAGTTGGTATAATCACTGTCCTCTCCATACCTGATGGAAAAAGATCTGAGTTCGAATCAGTCAATGACATTAGAAATTTTTATTGGTGTTTTTCACAACCTGGCTGAGTTAGTCGGTCTCAGGCGACAGTAGCATCTTTTTTCCCACAGGAAATTCAGGTTTTTCATCCAGAAAACAGAAAAGCTACCACAAACACACGCAGTTTACAGTTTATTATATGCGGCGCAATGTGCCTTGATGCGGCTAAAACTCTACAACAACCAGCGGTCTCATAAACCTTGATTTACACTATTTCAAAGTGATGAAAGAGTTTACGTATGGAGTAGAGTTCTCACTTGCCTGCTGTGTACCAACAGGCGTCTCGTGGGGGATAATGGTGTGTTTTTATGGCTTCTTTTATCAGACCAAAAGAAGTATTATTAAGGATCTGCTAGCATTAAAACACTTTACGTGCTTGTTGTTATTTCCATATCCCAACGGGGAAAAGCTGGTTTACTGAAACTACATATTGAAGAATTTGAATTTCTAATTATTGGCTAAAGTATATTGGATATGGATCCACCTTCTAGGAGATGAACATACTGCTGCTGAATGAATGAATGAATGAATATAAATCAACTTTATTCGTACATTTAGTAGATTTTTTTTGACTTGGAGGATCTTCGCCATTATCAGATGATAATCATTACTTAGTGGGTTACATATGATGATTGAAAATTATCTTCTCTAGTTCAAAAAATTCGTCTTTATAAAATCATTAAAGATGCCATAGAAAAGCAAGTTAAATTAGACGGATAAACTGAAAATGTTTTTAACCGGTTAATAAAATTCAACCATTTTGTTCTTTGTGGGGGCACTGAGTGCTTAGTTTTCAAGATGGTGTCGCAAGTTGAGACACCATCTTGAATTGTGTCTATATACACTCCCTTACCATTAATATCTGGACACCCCTCAGTGAATGGGGAAACAGGTCTTATGCTTGAAAAACGTCACAGAACTTGCTATAAATATGGGCTTCGAACAGACAATTGCAAGAGTGGGCATGCAATTGACACGTTCAACCCAATTACCTCAACAGTTCAACAGAATTGATCACTTCAACAAATGCTAGACGCCGATTAACATGGTGTAAGGAGCGCGAATCCTGGACTGTAGAGCAATGGAAAATAGTCCTATGGACGGACGAGTCGAGTTTCGCATTCTACCAATCTGATAGGGTGTGGCGAATGCCAGGGGAAGAGTTCCTTCCTGATTGTATCCTCCCAACAATTAAGTTTGATGGAGGCAGTGTAAAGGTATGAGGCTCCTTCATGGTTTGGCTTGGGCCCATTACTCGTAATCGACACAACCATGAATGGTGTGAAATACCAGGACAACCTGAACAATTATGCACTTCCAACATTACGGCAATACTTCGGGAAAGGCCCATACCTGTATCAGCAAGACAATGCGCCATGCTGCACAGGTCGTAACAGAGTGGTTTGAGGACATGGGTGTGGAAAATTTGGATTGACCAGCCCAGAGTGCTGATCTGAACCCTATTGAGCATCTTTGGGTTGTATTGGATCGTCGGATACGTGCACGTTGAGATCCCGAAGAACAAGTCCGAACTGGTGACTGCGTTAAAGGCCAAATGAAGGAATATATCACCTGACATTTATAAAAAGCTGGTTGAGGGTACGCTGCGAAGATTGAAGGCCGTCATAAAAGCAAAAGGTTTCAGCACAAAATATTAAATGACACAATAAAAGCTCTTTTTATGTCTAAAGGCAGGTGTCTGGATATTAATGGTAGGGCAGTGTATACTGTACTGTATTCAGTGATCGATTTGCCTGTTTTGCTGGACGAAAAACCACCTCAGTTTCGGGGAGAAAAAACCATGAATCCCTCTTGTGAAACCCACTGTCTCAGCCACAGAGTGAAAAGAGCCGATAAATGTTCCTCGCATCATGAACGGGATTCGAATCAGCGTCTTTTCCACACGGTGCTTCCCGCGATGGCCATGTTATCAAGTATTGCGCCAATAAAAGGTTCTTTGAAATATTCATATATTTAGCAATATGGTGTATTTAACTAGATGTAACCTTCTATACAACGCTGGAGGTTAAATAAATTATGAAAAGGTAGATCTGAGTGAAACCAGCAAGTACAGATCTATCTCCGTAATCACCACCTTTGCCAAGATTGAAAAGGAGAGTGGAGAGAAAGTTGTATATCCACCTCAAATCCTTGGTCTTCTACAAAACAGAAAAAAAAGTGGCTCTGTCAGGGGTAAATACTACCACTAATCTTCTTATGCGCTAGGTCTATCTCTGGTGCGCTTGAATGGTCTCGGCGGATCGATGTTATCTACATTGATTTTACTAAGGTTCGGCCGACCATAAAATCCTCATTTACAAGTTGAGCTGTTATGGGTTTTATGGGAAATTACTTTAGTGTTTCTCTAGTTATCTATAACTGACTTAGTTTGTTATTATTAAGATATTCTATTCTAAGTCTTTTATCTTGATTTCCACTGTTAGATTATTTATAAATTACTTTCCATTTCGACCGACCTCTGCATTTAGCAGATGACCTGAACCTCCTTATTGTGGAGAAAATCATAAAGGAATCCCTTAACAACTTTTAATAGTTTAGAGTGAGGCGTTTTGAGCATCCCTTTCAAAAAGTGCTTCTTGGAGAAGCATAAAATTAATTTGGTATATTTTAATTTACTACAATGCCCATGTTTTTTCAAGGATCATGTGAAACCTAATCAAATTTAAACCAAACATCATTTTAGAGACCATGGGTTTCGGTCTTTAAGGACCGTTCCTCAAACGCTACAAAATATTCTTCATGCTTATGAAAAGTAAGAGTGGGGATCAGCAAGTAAGTCGCAAAGTACTAGGGAGAAAAAAATAAAGCAGGAACTTATCCTAAACACAAAAAAAAACTGTTATATTAGGACTATCCGAGAATAACCTCATCTATCCATGGGTATTATGTCCATAAATTGCGTGTGTTCCTTGAATCATTGAGGGATTCGAATCCATACCTTTATCATCAAGTTTTAGAAGGACGGTGATCATATTCACTGTTTGTCTGGATGAAAAGAAACAGAGTTTCAGGGAGGGGGAACTCTTTATATCCTTGTCTGAGACCGGCTAACTTGGCCACGAGTGAAAAGTCCATAAAAGTTCTTTGAATCCTTGATGGGATTCAAACCCTGACCTCCTTCACCCATCGTGAGCAGGATGTGATGAGTATAACCACTACGCCAACCCTGAAGACACTGTCCTAAATACAGCATTTATTTTTCAATATAATAAAAAATATATCCCTCAACAGTGGTAAAGAATTTATCCTAGGTCCCATAGTCAATAACATGTCGAATATAATAAATAATTCCATAAAGTAGGAAGTATTTTATGAATAAAATAAGATTAATTAATATAAATAAATTATATTTTAAATAAAATGACTGAAACCTCTCAATCCGAAAAACAGTTTTGATTTTAATTTATTAAAACATTTCTATGGAAACGTTAATTATTTTTACTATATTTTAAATTACAAATATCAGACCAGTACTAATTTATGCGTTTAAGTTCAGCGTTTAAGCTCTAAATGCTCACATTGTTTATATTTTGAACAGAAAACAAAACAGATTTCGCCTTAAACCGCGGACGACCACTGCGCATGCTCAGAGATAATCCAAGAACGGATCCCAAATACATGAAAAGTCAAAATTCCACAACAAGGAATCGAAGATTGTCCATTAACACAAGGAACTCCCGAGAGAGGTTCATGCCATTTATTAACGTCCATCAATTAAAGTTTGTCAGCTTGTCTTCAGCTGATGTCACACGAGTGTTGAAAAGTTCAGTGTAATTCGAAAGTAGAAGCAGGACGATTGAGCTAAACAGGCAGAAGACTAATGTGGCAGTCGGATGTAAACATGAGCAGTGGATTATCATAACCTAAAGGGAGTTCAGCCCCTCACATTAGCCGGTCTAACACCCCCGCACTTGCCTTATTAAACATAAATAGCGAGATCTTATTTACCTATCTTCTGTCGGGCGATAACTTATTGATGGTACTCTGGATGGCTAATGTAGTTTAATGTACAACAGATGTCATTTTCTAAGGAAGCTGTCCTACGTGACTGCTATACAAAGCATGCCAATGAGCGTAAATCTATAACTGTGTTCGTTTGTGGTCACTCGGAGCTGCCACTGGACTGAAGAACACATAGCACCTGCCTGCCTCTTTACGCAGCTGCTGGGACTTGCTTTTATTGATCTTCCTTCTGCGTCAATGGAGAAGGCTCTGTATCCCATGATGCAAAGCATGCTACGTCAGTTGCTGCGGATCGGGAGACACGGCAGCGGGAGCAGCAGCAGCAGAAAACTAGTGGACAAGCGGAAGCCATCTATTTGGTGCAGCATGAACAGAGAATTGTATTCATAGTTGTGCACACTGAATCCACCATCTTCCTGTGCCCCTGGAAAAGTGTTTTCTCCGCGAGATACGTGCTCCTAGCAGGCAAAAGGGTGTTGCTATTCCTATACCTTGTGCGTGCATGTGTGGGTAAGTGTGTGTGGGCTGAGTGCGTGTGATGGTGGAACGCAAGATCAACATCTTCCGAGAGAAGGGTAAGTCTTAGGACACTGTGTTAAGAAAAAATATAAGTCGTTGTCTAAACTCGTAATAGGTTGAAATGAATATGATTTTGTTTTGAGAAATTGTTTCTAGGTGGCACGCATCCTGACAAACTGTTTCGTTTACTTTTTTACATTCCTTCATTTGAATTCCCGGAATGTTTTTTTTCATGTGCTTTACACGGGAGAGTTTCATGTAAGTGATAAGAAAATCGATATTACTGTTTGTGTGTGAACTTTACCTCGGGTCTGCTGGCTTCACACTTGTGCGGAATTAACAAGAGGATGGACGATATCTAATCTGCTTCTTCGTGTGCGTGTGACCTACCCCGTGAAAGAAAACATGGGTGAAAGAGGGCAGAAAGAGATCCGAATAAATGCATTCTATAATTATGTCATATCAACTTTGGATAAAATTTATATTGATAAACAGAAAGGATTGGTAAAACATGCACTCGGTTTCAGCTGGCGATTTTTTGCTCCTTGGAAACTTTCATACTCTTTTTCGCTCCCTCTTTCTTATTTCTTCAGACATTTCTGTACCGAGCATGCTACGTGCCTTAATTGGGTTTAGAATTCTTACTTACGTAAGACACTTTTTCTTAAGATGCTGCGCTACTTGACAAAGTTTTTTCTTTCCTTATAAAGGCTTTTTTATGTATTTTTTCCTCTTCTCCTAGTGAGATTGCATAGCGTTCGAGGATTAGTGGAGTTCTCTAAGATAAAAACTTATTAACGTAGAGGACTATGTTAATCCTATTTGAAGCTAGCTGGCTGTTCCTTTAGCTCCTCAGCTTTCTTTGAGTACAAGTTGATTATAACATTAACGTATAGTTGCGTACAGTATACGTTTATAGAAAGTATTATTAAGTATCTACGTCCTGGGTAGTATTCATTAACCTGAATTCTACAAAATTTTAATACAACTTATTTCTATGCAGGAGTAGTTCATTTTGTTGAATTTTAGTCTGGGTGTTTGTTGTCCTAAATGTATTAGACTTGTTCTTTGGGAGGAATGGGTTTGATATTTATTGACGATGCAATGCACATGGAGTGTTGAGTAATGTGGTGGTATTCTCCGTCTACGGAACGCCAAGCGACCGGCCGGAGCTGTAATACTGTGGTGCAGAGCTGTACCAGGTTAGTCCCGCAACTATATTTTTAAAATATTAGTGTGGCGCAGTAGTTCATTTTTTGGCCAGTCCAAGATTTTGTTTTGTTTTGATTTATTTCTGAAAGGGCATTTGGTGCAAATCTGCTATCATTTTATTGCTTAAAAATCTATTATCAAATTAATAACGCTACATAGAATGGAAAGTTCATATTTACAAACTTGTGTTTATTTTATAGCTGATCATAAAACTCCAAAGTTGAAATTAAATTATTTTTTTAGTGTTCTTAAGAATATTCGGGACGGACAAGATAATTTATCGTGTTTTATTAATTATTATTTTCGTTTAATGTCGGGTAAATCGGTTTTAAATAAAAATAAAACAGATAATTTTCAGCTTTTATTTTCTTCATTCGGATGTGCAGCTTAAAACTACCTAAGCTTAATTTAGGGTATCGGATTCAAGATCTCTGTTTGTGATCCATTTAAAGGTTTTGAAAATTTTATAGTTATAATAATTTAGAAAATATTTGTAATATTATACTACAAGAATAGTTTTTGTTTTTAAACTTTCCTAAAAACTAGCCCACCTTCAGAAAGGACATTTAGTAGTAAAAAGAATATGTATTTATGTTTAAAAACCACCTCTAGCTCAAAATAAAATTTCTAGCAGGACTCATAGCCCGATAGTCGCGTTATTAAGTTGTATTGAAAAACTGTTGCTGATGAGGTAGATTTTGGCCTTTTTGAGAACTGGAAACCAGCACTTTTCAATGTATACAGCATTATCTGTGATTTTACAAGAGCTATTTTAATAATCTTTGAAAAGGTTGAATATGATCTACTGTATTTAACGCGAACCCTTTCAAAGAACCCTTTCAAAACAGAAATTGGTATGCATATTATAAGTTACAATGGAATTTTTAATGGATTTTATGATATTGATGAATTCACAATTTTAAACAAGCATATTATATATTTTTAATGATTCGATATTATAATAATTGCATGCAGAAATAAAATCTATATTTTAAAGTGAAATAGCCTGAAAAGTATTTTATTATTTTCGAAATCTATAAATTAGCTGTGGTGGCGCTATGAATTTCAGATATCGTTTGACCAAAAGCTGAATTTCTGTTTATACTTTTTAAAATTTACCACTGCTAAACCTTTATTTTTGTTTTGAAATCCTTATTACGAATTTTAATGGGAATTATTTGAATAATTACGTACAGAAAATAAATATTTTTACGTCACATATTCTTTAAAATATTTTATTATTTCAACATCCAAACATAATTTAGCTGTGGTGGCGCTGTAGTTATTGCTCCTAAAATAAAAATAACATTCAGAAGTATCGGTTGGTAAGCCATGTTAGGTATGTTAATTTTCGTATTTATTCGCTTTAAAATTAGATGATTTTGATACTAAAACTTAAGATAGCCTACTAATTTACTCTCCACTAATTGGATTTGCTATAATATTGTAATCCCATGTGTAATTAACTTTGGCCAATACTATTTTAGTGCTACGTGTCGCTGGAAATCAGCCAATATAGAGAAATCGCTAAATCGAGGTAGAAATACGTTTATAACTTTATTGCGTAATATTAAGGGGTTATGGAGTGACTAGAAAATATAATTAGGGATGAGAAAATTATTCTTGCGCTTGTGGAAATCATAATTAACAAGAAATGCATAATAAATGATTCTGCACTTAAATATAGTTTTCAATCCAATTTTTGACACCTTATGTAAACTGCATACCCTTACCGCTAGATGACGCTTCTTCACATAATTATTATCATAAAGCTGGTCTACATTTCCAACTCATGCAATCAAATTGACGTTAATCCCAGTATAATAGAGGACACGTTTTCCATCTTATGATCTGAAACTTGTTAAATTATGTTGAATAAGGAGGCATACGTGATTGGTTAGTCTTTCGACCAAATCATTGGCTATATATTTCTGTCATAAGGCACGTCACATTCAGTACGTTGACACTTATTTTTTATTCCATATCATGCATTTTACATTTTCTGTGTCCCACGCTGAAACATTTTGATAGTCTTCACTATCTGACTGAAAGATATTATGGAGCGAAGAAAATAATAGGCACGAAATAACGTGTAAAATGTCGGAAGCTATTGTTCGACTCAGCCATGTGAAAAGAAAGTGTCACTACCAAAAATGTAGGACGAAAGGTCATCCAAAGACATAAGCTCCATCGATGAAAGAATGCAAGCATAAGCAACGTTTATTTTTTGAAATATTACATAAATTTATTCAGAAACGTCTCATCTGTATCTTCTATTGTTTAAGAAAGTAAAAAATATAAGTAAATAAAAATAAATAGTATAGAGTAACCTCCGTGTTCTCAAGGTTCAATTAGGAACCAACTTCGGTAGGCTGTTATCTCATTGTATTCCGCCAGAGGACATCTTTTCCAATTTCCTCTGCTAACCACAGCAACTAATTTTGCCATTTAAGGTCTACAAGGAGTAAAGCTAATTACTATAGAAGGTAATTGTGTTTCTTGTTTCTATACTGACTATTACGTCTTTAGGAACAACATGGCTTTTTATCCCCTAAAAGTACCTACATCATGGTTTCATTGATTTTCTATGTGCAGACTTTCTGTAAACGCATTAAATAAGAAGTTCAGAAACGTTCTATAGGTTTGCTGTAAAGGTGTAGCGTCTGAATAGGTTGTCAGTTGTCCTGATTTTTGGAGTAAAACTGTAACAACTGCAAAAACAACTATAAAGTTTACGAGGGAGGTTCAAAAAAATTTGTATTCACCCAGAAGTATTTATGATAGAAGGTTAAAAGAAATACCATTTATTATCCTTTTTTCAACATAATCACCGGACAAAATGGCATATTTTTGCCACCTCTCAGTAGCCTTCCTCAGGCCAGTTTCGTATAAGTTCTCTGACTGTCCTTCAAACCACGACTGGGCAGCAGAAATAAACTTATCATCCGCAACATTCCACGAAGAAAGGACTTCATAGCAGGAAAGAGGAAGAAATGAAATCCGATGGGGCAAGACCGGGGGATCTTTTCCTAGCACATTGTGCCCATTTCTTTTGGCAAGGAGTCAGAAGTCTGGGAACCCATCTCGCACCCAGTTTACTCATATGCAATTGTTGATAGATGATGTTTTCCAAAGACCCTACACTAGTTCGGAGCTCTGTAGCTAGTTGTTTGACGCTAATACGCCGATCCTCCAAGATTAAAGTCTCAATTTTTGCAACAGTCTCCTCCTTTGCAATGGTTGCTGGACATCCTGAGATTGGAGGTTCTTCCACATTTCAATTGTTTATAGCAATATGCAAAACGCTGTAACCTGGAGTGTCTTCTCCATAAACAGCGACCATTTCTTTATGGATTATTTTGGATGATTTCTCTTGCAGAAAGAGGAACCGAATCACTGATTTGTGTTCCAGTTTATCCATTGTGACACTTCTTCATCTAGTGCTGCAAAGAACAAAAAAACGAATTGTCAGATCGAAACCAAAATTTGTGTGGCTGCTATAGAGATTTCAAGGTATCAAACAAAAAAAAAAATTCATCTTTCTATCGCAACTAATAAACTAGAAAACAGAACGCATTCTGTTGTAAATTTAATTTCGTTCAACACGTTCTTTCCTGTTCAACAGAATGGGGAAAATTGTCAACTTCAGTATAGCCATCTTAAATATATAAATATAACGACCCATGACCAATAACAAACGAGATTTTAAGGTAGAGGTTCTCTTCAGTGTCTAAATCAGGATAATCAAGGCACTGTAAAACAAAAGAATAGCAATGAATTGGTGGTCATAATATTAGGGACTTTCATTCCAGCTGCTTGTGAATGTTTAAAATATCATCGGTCTAAATATTCGTCAACCCAGTACCAAGAAAAAAGGGTCATCACCAAACCATGCGGGTTCAATTAATTAAAATGCGCCGAACAAATGAAATCCAAAAAGAATATTCGTTTATTTTACTGAGTTTCATTTTTGTGTAGTTGCAATTCTTTGTGTGTAGGCTGCAAAAACAGCACGAGACAATAGTCCGGGAGTAATTGTTAGCGAGGTTAAGCGGAAGCAACAATTGTGTCTTGTTAGTGGTGACGGAAATCGATAGGTGATCCGGCCAGTCTGATGTTATCTCTTCCCACCACCACCATCAGATTCTCTAGTGGCAGTCGCCTCTTCCCACTAGCCAGGAGAACTGCGCAGTGTTCATGTGTCTTAGTGGAAATGAAGTTCTCAGAAAGAACGTTGTGTTTGCCTGGCCGTGTTTACCCTCAAGTGTTTTTTAAATCCTAATAAAAGTTCTCTCTTTTCTATTATCTCTTGTTCTTTTTCCTGCGAATATTTCATTGGCTGTTCTCTGTCTGCCGCCAGTTGGAGGGGTTTTAAAGATCCTTCCTATGTCTTAAATTTAAAATCCCATTTTGCTGGATTTCGATTTCTTTGCCTCTGGACTTTAATGCTTTGGATCTTTCTTAATCTTGCACGCTCTAACTACGATCATGAAATAGTGCAGGTTGTATTAGTTTGGCTCCTACAAATCGCTAGGTCTAAGCATTGCTGTAATTTGTTTTTTCTTCTATTCTCTAACGATAGAAGATAAGAAAAAGAGAGATACCAGCACGGAGTAGCACTGATAACCACATCAGCAACTCAGGTCAACTCACCTGACTGTGTAGTCAGATGCACGTTTCCACCACTTTTAATTTGGTGAGAGTTGGTTAAAGTAAAAAAAAAAAAGCTAATGGAGACACAAATTAAAGTCGGGATTAAGTTTCTGTTCTTTTTTTTAATTCGCGTTCTCCACCTCGTTTTCTACATTCTTTCTTATTCTGAATGCAAGTTGTTCGTTTCTTAGAAATGCAAAGCTTACATAACTAAGAATTTTCATAATGTGCTATCCCAGTTTTCTTTGATGACACAAATCTAAAATGTAAACTTCAATTATGTAATGTCTAACAATTTAATAGCAAGTGCAAAATAACATAATTATATAAAGAATATAAAGGTTATGTTACATTTGCCTAGGCGTCTTGAATGGCAAAGCGACTAAGGTGTGAGGCGTCGGTGTATTGGGTCTATAATTGCGTTGATTCTTCAGTCGGTTTGCCGGACAAAAAAATCGAATCTCCGGTGACAAATAACGATACAATCCTTGTGAGGTCGATTAACTCAGCGACTTTGTGAAAAAAAAGCCCATAAAGATTCTTCCAGTCTCTGACGGGATTCGAACTCAGATTTTTCCCACCCTGGTATGGGAGGACGGTGATTATATCTATTGTGCAACCGCGAGGGCGAGCCATAAAGGAAAGAAAAATGAATTCCTCCTCAGAAATATCAGACACATTCCAATATACAACAATCTTCTGTTGAATTTAAACGGATCAAGCCTTCACTTAGACTTTTCGTTGGAGTATCTCATTACACGAACAGGAATATTCCCAACTTTATCAAGCGGTTACAATCTGTGGCTATCGTCAGGAAAACCTAGAAGAAGGTTGTCGTAGGAACCAATGATTTCTTTTCCAAAAAAATTTGAAAGGCAATGTATAGAAACACGGAAATCTTTAATCTTGGACTGGGTGTCCATATCAGCCATTACGCCAGTGTTCTATAAAATCATTTCGCACTTTTCCACCGATGGACGTATAAGGAGCACGAATTGGGAGGGCATCAACTCTCAGGTGTACCAAAATACCATTGTGACCAGCTCTTCATTGTTGACATTTGTACAGAAACGGTAATCGAATATTACAGGACGATAATGCCTTGGTACACAGGAAAAGAAATGTGCTAGGATGATTTTAAAAATACTCTAAATATTTGCGCAACTTCATCAGTTTATACAGTTCCCAGATTTGGACGAATTAGCCAAAACTTGCATGACTGACTTAATTCCATACCTGGATACGCCTGAGGTATGGAACCATTGTCAAGGACTGGTACTCTCATCGCCAGTAGCTGCACTGCCTAATATTTTGGTAGATTGCGTACAATGAACGAAATACAAAATGAAGGAAAAAAAGTAAAGTAACTTGGATCAATCTAATTTGACTCTAATAAATCAGTTGCAAGGAGTCAGATTTGACTCATTTTCAGACCTTCTCGCAAGTTTTGCAGAGGAGAAGTGGGGGAAATTCTTCTACCTATTCTGTAGAGTAAATTCTTAAGATTCCACGATAAGTAAAAATCTTGTTAAAATCTTCGTGACGTGAACAAAGCGATTATCACACATAAACAAGATTTAAAAGATATTCTTTGTCTGTAGAAAGAAACATTTCTTTCAGGCTGTCTATATGCACACAAGTTCAATTTCTTAAAAATTCTTAAGTTTCAGACACGTAATCCCAGTCTCTTCTTTTTGCGGCTGCTGCTATCTGCAGAAAAGGTTTCTTTTCAGTTATATTGGATTGTGCTTGTGGGACTGCAGTTCCAATATTTCAGTAGAATGGTTGTTGGCAACGTCTAAAAATTTCTTCATTCTTCGAACAGAGTCATGTTGCGCTGATCAAGATCCTTCTCTTTTGCTCCAAGGCTGAATTCGGTAACATGGAGAATATCTTTCACACTTTTGCCCGAAAGCAAAGATTTAATGTCTCATGGAAACCGACACGGGTGTGCACTTAGAACTTATTTACCTTCATCTGCACTGTCACTCGTATGTCTTTACAGTTCAATAGCTTCTATCTGAAGGTTTCGTCCATCCAGTCGTCATCGTCCGTGTGTTTCGCGTTTGCAGGATTTGCTCATTGACAGAAGCGAAGGGTGGATCACGGATTTGCTGGAGCATTAACAAAGGGATAAAGCAAGACATCCAGGAGGTTTTAGAAACATGGTGTACATTAATTTAGGACAAGAAGATCGAACGTGTCGCCGCCTTCCGGTAACTATGACAACTATTCGGAATGAGTCGTTTTCGGAGTGCACGTTAAAATAATTAAGTTCCTAACCCCTGTATCGCCTCTTACCTCTCCACGGAGCGCATTCGCCTAATGTTCTTTACCGAGTATCGACAAAAATTTGCCGTCCTAATATATGACGGAAACTCCCAGTTCGTACACTCCGCCCAGATGAGGAATTCCTCGGCGTGAGGCGAAACGCCTTCTCGCTACTTAGATGTCGGCTTGCAGACGCTTCATCATGCAGAAGGCAATTTTGAGAGCAAGGTATCCTCGCATAGTTGCTGAGATAAGGCCCCGTCGTCTTGAGTGATGAGTACGTTGGGAGTTGGATAGACAGGCCCACAGATATTATCCCATGTCCGTGATTATATGGGACTACGGATTTTTTTCCCCTTTTCCTATTAAGGTACCCACCTTCGTCCCTTGATGTGCTTTTACCCTCTCCAGTATTAACTTAAAAAGTTCGGTGGATCGACCTTCGCTATTCTCTCAAATAACTTGTATATACTTTCTCAGAAAGCTGTTGCTCTTTCAAAGCTATCTGATATAGTTCCATCAAGGTCTTGTTACTTCAACGGGGAAGGGTGAAGAGGACACCCTAAACTGTCTTATTTTGGATGATTAATGAGTGATTTATAAATTGCTATTTACTCTTGGTTGTGTGACCTAAATTATTATTTTCGATATAGCTTGTATCTCCTATTTCTATAGCAGTAAACGTTGCTTGTTTGGTTTTCGAATTTTAATTTTATATCCAGTCATTTCAGACATACCCCTTAACTTCTCAATTACATCCTTTACCTTTTTCTTTTCGATTTTATTAAAATTTTAATTCCAAGCAAAGGTAAAAGGCCACATGGTTCAAGAAAAATAAAATAATCTTGGAATTTCCTCAAGCTGTTGAGTTTAACTAAACATGAAGGCGCCTTATTCCAGTCAGCAATGAGAAGGTTCCTAAAATGTTTGACTCTTTTTGAAATAACCTCATAGGAAAAAGAATATATATACGTACTTACTTTTGAAGGCATCTCCACTGCTTGGCGATTGCGCTGTCTAGTGGTTAGGGTTTTAAGGGTTCCCTCAGAGAACCCTAGAGAGCGCAACTCCGGGTAGCGAATGGGGATTTCAGCAGATATGGTATGGTGGTCCGAATATACTGAATAAGTACCCGTAGTACCCGTGGATCAACAGGACCCCAGGGGGCTATCATCCTAATAGCAAGGGCTTTGCCCAGGTTCCCTAGAGGGGTCTGTTCTCTTCTTGCACTTACTTTGAGACAGACCCCTTTCTTTCATCTTTCCTATTTGGTTTCCCTTCACCACTCTTGTTTGCTTTCGACCCCGACGCTATTAGAGTATTCGAGTACTAGGTATGTTTCTTTTTCCTACCTAAAGTTCTTTTTCTGTGGGTAGAAGAAGCTTATAGTCGGTGAAGACAGTCCTTCTAGGTGGTAGGGGTCCCCGATATTAACCTCTCTGTGCTGCAGCCTTATACAGTATGGGGTTGGTTCCCTACACGCTAGGAGAAGGTGCACTCCGAGAATAAAATCCTGATCCTCCAGGTTGGGGGTTGAATAAAGGGCCGGCGCACCCTTTCTTGTGAATTACTGCTACGTACCCCCAAAAGAAATAAATAATAACTATTGGGGATTAATTAATTAATAACTATTAGGGATCAAAGAAATAATAACTATCTGGAGATTAAGAAGTCGAATCCTTCCATTTCATACGAAACCATTTATCAAAATAAGAATAGATTATCCGTGTCCTATATGGGTAGTGAAACAGTTTCGATATTTCGTCATCATTGCTTCGATATTAAACCGAAATAACTCATTGGGGAGCGCTCCTACAATCCTCTAACTACGGTTCGGATGCGTTACAGTTCCATCTTCAGTAAATGCGATGTAATGTATGATATAAACCACACATGACACGTCAGTAACTCTTGAACATATGTATGTTAGTATAGAAATGACCAATGATAAACGTAAAGCTAACCCGACGATCGGTCCATTTTCCTTCTAGAAAACAAGAAATTATCATATGTTGCTTGGACAAATTCCACCTTGTAGGACGTCTTTTTTGTAAGTAACGCATTTATATCTCATTTATGCATACTACTATGGGGAAACACTAATCTAGGACATATCGGCTAATTGTCCTGCACGATTATTCGGTATGTCCACCCTCTTCCAGGACCTTTTACGAATTCATGAGTCAACACAAGATTTAACGACGGAAGGATTTTCAGTATTCAACAAATGCTTTATAAAAACCGAAGAAACCTTTGTATACAGTGCACTGAACGTCCTAGTTTCCTACAAGTCTTCTGAAGATTTTTTTGTCAAGACAGAATTATATTATAAGATCATAGTGAGCTTAAGATTTTCTCAAGTTAAACCTGAAACAGTCTCTCTCCTTCTAGTCATGCAAGATTGTTGAGTCAGGGTAAAAGGTTTCTGATGAGCCCTATCACTTCAGAATCCTGAACAGATATAAAACATTTTATATTTGTCCAGGATTGAACAGATATAAAACATTTTATATTTGTCCAGGATTCTGAAGTTTTTTATACCAATCTGTTGCTTATTCAGAGAGAGAAAGATAGATGCACATGCAATCGGAGATTCTTGTTAAAATTGCAGGATATTGAAATTTAAACAAAGAATAGATTTCTATAATGGTTCTTATTCTGGGTGCATATCAGTTGTCTTAGAAGTCATTTTGCATATGTGTACACATTACACATGCATTATACATTCTTATACCTTGCATATCTCCATGCAAGATACAAGAACATTGCCGTATTTATCAGTCAGAGGGTTTGAACTACGGTCGATCAAAGACGTGTACTTCTGTATCATCTTGCGTGACCACTCGGCTATGGTAGCTTTTCAAATCTCTGCCTGTCCACCATTATTTTCTGATAACCAATCAGAATGGGGCATTGCGTTCTTCCATCAGTTCTTCGAATCACTTCTTGTGATGCTCACGGGCGACCACTTCTAGGCTTACGAGTTAGGCACAAGGGAGTATAGATTATCCAAGAATAATCTTTATTCCATTTAATCTGGATAATCGAGATTTTTTCAATAATCTTTGCATAATCGAGATTTTTTCAATAATCTTTGGATAATCTATACTCCTTGGATTATCCAAAGTTATATTTTTGGATAATCTGTACTTGTTTGTGCCTAGGTATCGTTTAATCCAGATAATCAGGATTCAGCTGTACTTAAAGGCAGCTCCATTCACCGCAAGTCACCCACAAAAAGTTTCTTTAAGTTTTGCTTCTGAAGAACAGGGATAGACCATTCACTTGCTTCTAGACTACGTACTAATTCAGAAACAGTTGCATAGTGTCTTGGAAAAAATATGGGATGCCCTTTTTCTTCCGTGCCAGTAAAAGAGTGTTCCTGAGAGAAGGAAGGTCTTAGCCCGAAGTCTGAACTTCAGAATCTTTCCAGAATCTTTTTAAAGATTAAATCCTTCAACAAATCGTAAGGCTCACTGTGTCAAAAACTGGGGTTAGCTTGACGTTCCAGATTGATAATCCATATCGTTTTCTTTTGACATCAGATTCAGAAAATGAAATTGTACATTGATTGGATGGTGGTGGAGGAGGAATTGATACACCAAGTTTGTGAACAACAGCAGACTGAAGGTCTAGATACAAATTCCTTCTTTATTTTTACTTCGTAACCATTCTGTAACCCGAGCAAAAATAGTGCTCATCTCTGTGATTTCTAGGCCCAGATTTATCTTAAATATAACAGAATATATCTGAACCATTCGTGACCATGGCAACAACCTGTTGTTGCCATAGTCATGAATAAATAAAGTTGAAAAAAAAGGGGAAGGGGATGTTAGCGCGGACTCAAAAACAAGTAGAATGCAGAAATTACATATTGAAGCAGCCAGTCGTTTCTTGCGAGTTCCAGAATAATCCGAAGTGTCTTAAGAACAGACTGAGAGTTTCTTAACCAATGCCGTTATTCAATTCATGCCGTGCCTTCTCTCCTTTCTCTCTCTCTCTCTCTCTCTCTTCCTCACTGTTTCCGGTTGGCAGTGAGAAAGCCAGGGATGATCGAGAACACGCTTGTGTCGCAACTGTTTTTTATAGGAACGTGAGTCAACTTAAATGATTCACTTTATATAAAAGAAACATAAAGTTTTGTGAAAAATCGGTGGAACTGGGTACCATTTTTGGAATCAATAAATTGCATTGTAATCAGAAATTGACAGTAAAATAATTAATACTCACCTATCCCTGTCATTCTTTCTCTTTTGTCTTGCTCTCACTCTTTATTTCTTTTCACTGCCACGTTTTCCGTCTCTTTCGCTCTCTCCCTTTCTCTCTCTCTTGTCTTTCTCATTTTATCTCACACTTTCTCGCGCACGTTTTCTCTTTTCTCTCTCTTAACTCTTGCTTTTTTTCTCTATACTCTCTGTCTTTCTTTCTCTTTCGTCTTTTCTCATTTTCGCTTTCTCTTTTGCCTCTTGTACTTTTTCCCTTCTCTTTTGTTCTTTCTCTCTTTCCCTTTGCTCTCTCTTTTATCTTTCTTTCTTTTATTCCTTTTTCCCTCTCTTTTATCTTTCTTTCTCTTTCTACCTCTTTCTTTCCTTTGTCTTTCGCTCTTTTTTTTCCTGTTCTCTCTCTCTCTTTTGTCATTCTGTCTTCTCTCCCTTTTTTCTTTCTTTCCTTTTTCTCTCTGTCTTGTCGTTTTGTTTTTTCTCTCTCTTATCATTTTGTTTTTTCTCTCTTCATTTCTTTATGCCCGTCTTTTGCGTGTTTTTCTCTCTTTTCTTTCAATTTCTCTGCCTGCCTTTTTCTCCTTTTCTCTCTCTGTCTCCCTTTTTTTCCTTTTCTATTTCACACTGTCTTCCTTTTTCCTTTTCTTTCTCTTTCTGTCTTTGTCTTTTTCTCTCTTTCTCTCTTTGTCTTTTTCTCTGACTCACTGTCCATCTTTGCCTTTTTCTTTGTCTCTCTCTCTCTCTGTCTTTTTCTTTGTTTCTCTCTCTCTTTATCTTTTTCTCTATCTCTTTCTGCCGTTTTCTACGTCTCCCTCTGTCTCTTTATATTTTTCTCTATCTCTCTTTCTCTGTCTTGTTCTCTATCTCTTTCTCTGTCTTTTTTTCTATCTCTCTGTCTTTTTTTCTATCTCTCTCTCTGTCTTTTTTCTGTCTCTCTCTCATTCTGTTTTTGTCTTTTTCTCTGCCTCTATCTCTGTCTTTTTCTTTGTCTCTCTCTCTGTTTAGCTTTTTCTCTATCTCTCTTTCTGTTTCTCTCTCTGTCTTTTTATTTGTCTCTCTCTCTCTATTTATCTTTTTCTCTATCTCTCTTTATCTGTCGTTTCCTATCTCGCTTTCTCTGTCTTTTCCTATCTCTCTTTCTCTGTCTTTTTCTATGTCTCTCTCATTCTGTTTTTGTCATTTTCTCTGTCTCTCTCTATCTCGGTCTTTTTCTTTGTCTCTCGCTTTGTTTTTATCTTTTTCTTTGTCTCTATTTCTGTCTTTTTAATTGTCTCTTTATCTTTTTCTGTATCTCTCTTTCTCTGTCTGTTTGTCTCTCTCTCATTTGGTTTTGTCTTTTTCTCTGTCCCTATCTTTATCTTTTTCTCTGTCTCTGTCTTTTTTTTTTGTCTTTTTCTCGCTAGGCGCCTCCGTAGCCAGGTGGGCAGGAGTGACAGTGCGTAGCACAGGCTTCTTGATTAGACCAAGGTTCGAGCCCGTGACCACCAAATACGGAGGATGCGGAAAGGTCAGGGAATGACCACCGTATATCCCCGGATAATATGGCCTTAGTTGCTAATGCTCCAAAATAACAACAACAACAAACAAGCTCTCTCGCTATCTCTGTCTTTTTCTCTTTCTCTGTCTCTCTTCATTGCTTTCTATTTCTTCTCTCTCTAGCTTTCTGTCTTCTATCTCTTGTTTCTCTCTCTCTTTCTCATTTTCTTTCTGACTTTCTCTTATTTTTCCGTGCCCCCCCTCTCCCCCCCTTCCGGATCGTTTAGAAGTAGTTTTTTACAATTTAAATTGAAATACGATTTCATTTATCTTTTTGTTTATAATCCCGCGCACAAATAATGCTACAAATTGTAAAAAGACATTGGTTTTGACTGCAAAGGAGACGCTGTACGTATCTGACAATTATTTCAGACACGACTCGCAGGGTGGTAGTGGTGGGGGGGTTGCCTTAAGATTCATAATCTCTACCGCTGTGTGGGTGACAGCTAAAACGCATGCCGATGCCAATCTTTGTCATTCTTTACCTGAATGTATAAAAATGGGGCATGGCTTAATCGCCTAGATGCTCGGCTAATGTCATTCACATCGACCTAACGGAAGCATTACGAAGACCATACGTCTTGCTTCGGAGCACGCCTAACATTTTTCAAACTAACAGCCGATTAGATGGCTCAAATGCGACTTTCTATTAACATACTCATTACATTTATTATTAATTACACCTTCTTACACGTGATTAGATACGTATCCTATCAATCGCTCTTTTATATTCACAATCACCTTACAGAGCAAAACCAATGTTAAATACTAAACCGTGTTGCTGGAAGCCATTTAAAACTGAAAATCGTTTTTTTTTCCTTCTTTCTATTTTGCAGACTGACTAGATGGAAGTGAACAGAAATTACGGCCACTGAGGACCATGAAATCCCGAACAGCTTGAACGCCAAGGTAAGAAAAGTTAAAATTAAAAAAATTAAACTATTTTATCTTAATACAATATAAATATTTCGATTAATTACTTAAAATTTTAGATTATCCACAAAAATAAATAAAATAAATTAAAAAAAAAAGCCCGGAAATTGGCAACATTCCAACCATACCTTGCACGTGATTAATAAAGCAGAGAATTCTGGGAATTGTATTTAGTCATTTTGATGTCACTGCATCTCACAGTATAAATAAAATTATAAATAGCTTTAATTATTAACGCGATTTTAAATTGTAATAATTAGCTGACTTTGCCATTTATCTGGTAATTTTGATACTTTAATTTGAAAGTTTAATTATATTAAACATGCGTACTGTATTTTTCTAAAATAAACAGCTTCAATAAATAATCTATAGGAAAAAGTGATATTGTTTCATAATGAGCAGAATTTGCATCCATTTGCTCTAGGGCCAAGCAAATAAAATCTCACTGTAATGCGCATGCCTCATAGTACAGTGCTGTCATGGCAACCGTTACTAAAGTAACTGGAGAGCGGGAATTTTTTATAATAACAGTGGCGTAGGGAAAGATATCAGACAGAATAAGCCAGCTGGATTTTTAGCATATTTGCAGAAGGACCATGTTATATGTTAAAATAATTCTTTTATTAGTGATAAAATAAAGTAAAATAAAATAAAATGCACGTAATCTTTTAGTAACGTCCATTTTTTTTTTCATACAAAATTATAAAAACCGTTTTTCTTCCAAATTAGAAAGACGGTTTTTCGTGCCAAAATCAGGAAAGTAAAATGGGTTTTTCATCCCTTTATGAGAAAGAAAAAGCAAAATAAGAAAACGGAATAGGTCTGACTGTTTAAAAAATCATTTAATGTACACAGGTTTTTCATCCCAAATTAGAAAAAAGGTCTATCGCAAATTAGAAAAAAGGTCTTTCATCCAAAATTAGAAGAACGATTTTCATCTCAAATTAGGAAAGAAAAATAAGAAAACGGGGTTTTCATCCGTTTATGAGAAAGAAAAAGAAAAATAGGAAAACGGATTTTTCATCCTTTTTGAGGAAGAAAATCAAAATAACAAAACGGGTTTATCATCCTTTTTAAGGAAGAAAAAGCAAAATAGGAAAACGGGGTTTTCATCGTTTTTGAGAAAGAAAAAGAAAAATAGGAAAATGGGTTTTTCATCCTTTTTTGGGGAAGAAAAAACAAAATAGGAAAGCTGGTTTTTCATCCTTTTTAAGGAAGGAAAAGCAAAATAGGAAAACGGGTTTTTAATTCCGTTTTACTATTTTGCTGGATGAAAATCCACATGTGGAGTCGCATTGCTTACAAGTTTGGTGAAAAAAGTGGTTTCTAGTGTTTTCCACATAATGAGTCTTTCACTTCTAAAAGACAACCCAGACCTTGAATCAGTTTCTCAAACTTATATAAAAATAATAAATCGTAATACTAATAAAATATAACACGCGAACTGTTGATCGTTAAGAATATCTTTTCGCTGTGGTGAGAGTCCATGATATCATATTGGACAATCAAATAGATGCTCCTGCCTCTGGACATTTTTGTGCTTACTTTGTAGGAACTTGAGATGACATAAAAATTGCAAAACATCTGGGAAGATAATTTAACTAAAATTGATGCATACAGATTAAAACTGAAATAATTGTAATATATTTAATATTTATAATTAATAATTTTTATTTGTATGCAATCTTCGATCCAGTACAATTTTATTTTAAGTACAATCACACTTAATAAGTGGAATATTTAACTTTTGTTTAATGAGAAATCTATTCTTAACAATTAACGAAGTGCAAATTTTAATAACCTCCCATAATGAGTGCGGATGACAAAGTTTGTCGGGAGATGACAACGGTTGATTAAAAGTTAGAATAATATCTGAAATATTCATCATCCTGAAGAGGACTAGAAGCCCCAATAGTGTCCTCGAAAATGCTCATATTAAACTCCGCAAAGCTTAATATCTGGTTCTTTAGAGGCGCGTCTTCATTTGGAGTCGAAAGTCCTCGAGGTTGCATGCGAATCTCGCCATTGACTTGCGGGCTCGTATTTTCGTTGATTGTGTCTGACACGATCACTCATCTTTGTCTCTGCAATGAGAATTCCTCAGGAACGAGATCAGTTTACGTCCTCGCTGTGCGTGTAAGTGTATTGGAGACTGAAAGTCTTCAAGCTTGTGTGGTATTTGGAGTCTTAATTAAGCCAACAGCTGCCTGTCTGGCACCAGTGACCATTTTGCTTTCAAATTCTGCCTTCATTGTCCGTGAAAATGCCATTTATGAATGCCACCTTGCAGCCTTATTAGCTGTCCACTTGACTGATCATGGCGTCTCAACCGTCGCGCGAACTCTTGTCATTAGAGAGTTGACGCCATTTTGTTGCTAAGGGCGTTAGAGAATGTGAGAATTACGTGTCTGGCAGATAAACAGCGTGTTTTATCATCGAATATATTTAATACTTAATAAAATGCCCTGCACATTCTACTCGGTCAGTACTGGACGCAAAATGCCATCCCAGAAGAGAAGGGGGGATGAAAACAGGAAATTATTTAATATTTTTTTATCGTAAACAATGGTTCTTGGCACCATCTAGTGCTTGTTAGTACTTCAGTTCGTAACGCAATTAAACGTAAAACACAGAACAAATTAAAACTTCTTGAAAATTCAACAACTTTCACAAATACTGTGTTAGCTAATAAGGCATCCTAATTAAGAAAAGCAGAAATCTAATTACAAAGCCTAGATGGATTTTTAGTTTGTCTTTGTGCTAAGTAGTCTTTGGATATTAGCTGTGTGTAACAATTTTCTGTTTTCATGCTAAAACTCAATGTCTACCTACATTGGTATCATCGTGGACATTAACGCGTATTGAGAAAAAGACTCTTTTATTGAACTGGCTAGTTGGAGAAGTTAGGCGATGTAAAGGGAACAAAATTATCTCAAATGCTTTAAAAATCCATACTGGTAACATAAAAGTTATGTTTTTAAAAGGGTAAGATCAAGTCACAACACGATTTTACTTTTGGATTATATGGGGACGTCCGTTTCGGAATTCGCGAGGCTGATATTCCTCTAAAGTCCTTGTGGATACCTTGTATTTATTTTATATATTGTGGATGTGGTACTCTTTTCTTTGGTGGGTGTGGGGTGCATCTCCTTGGCAGAGACTCGTTCGTTTGCTATTCTCGAAATGGGTGTTACTTCTTAAGTTTTGTTTTTAGTTTTATAATTTTATTTAATTTTTGGTTCTCCCCCCCGTCGCTGTAAGAAACCAAATAACACCGCATTCCCCTAGCTTGGATACACTCTTCATATACAGTCTATATGCTCTGTTGTTCAACAGAAATATTAGTTATATGCAGAAATAATTTATTGATAAATGATAATGAGGTCAAAAAGTACACTGATAAAGTTTATTATAACATTTTGTTTCCAGGACCATAAGAAAATATTTAATAACTGAACTTCGGTAGATATAGCCTATTATAACTACACACTGAGTGGTCACTTTATACATTTACTAATAACCAGTAGAACCCCCCTTCCCCTTTATCTTTTGGAACTATCCACATTCGTCATGGTATGGACTTATCGAAGTGTCGAAAACCTGTCACACCATACGTATACTTGTCCATGTTTATTCGATTGCTTCCCACAGTTTTTCAAATGGGATGGCTGCGGATCTCTACTCAGCGGAGCTCTCTCCACTTTATTCCACAAATGCTTGATTTGATTAAGATCTGGTGACTGGGTAAGCCGCCCCAAGTAGGCTGAATTCACTCTCATGTTCCAGGAACTAGTTCTGTGCAATTCTGATCTTGTATTGTTCGAATAGTTAATACAAGACCAGAATTGAACTTTTTTTCTTTCACTGGTTCCTGGAACATGAAGGCGAACTTGCATGGCCTGCATAATCCTTTGGGAAGACCCATTTGCAGATGAATACACTGCAGACAGAAAAAGATGTTCCTGGTTCGAAAGAATTTCCAGGTCACCAATGTCATCCAAAAATTACTCCCCTGGTATCAAGGAGCCCAATGTGCACTGCAAAAACACTCCTTACACTATTCCACCGCTAACACCAGGCTGTATTATTGATACCTGGGCAGTATGCCTCTATGGACCCGTGCTGTTTTCGCCATATTGTGGTTGTCGCATCAAAACGAAACAAGGAGAACCGTGTTTGTCAGGCACGCAACATTTTTCCATTCCTTCATTGTCCAGTGTTGGCAGTGAAGGATTGGACTGTCGTTGTGTGACAAGGTACGACGAATTTTGCATTCTGAAATACCTTTTTGTTTACCACTGTTGTACCGAGTTGTTATTTGACTGACTGTAGCCTTTCTGCTACCCGCGCAAGCCTTGTCAGCTTCCCTTGGCCTCTAGTATCAACGATTTGATTACGACAACAGAATCGTTGTAGACTAGATGTTATTTAGTCATCGGGACAATTTCGATACACTCAAGACACAGTTGTAAGTGTAAACTCCAGCAGGATTGCAGTTTTGGAGATACTCATACCGGCACTTCTGACATCCACTACCACGCCACATTCACACTGAACTGCAGATATTCGGAATTTCAACTTATCTACTCGCCTGCTTTTTATCGCATGGTAGGAACACGTGATCTTGTTATTGAAAGAGTATTCCATTTCATGAAACGTGTTGTTGCTAATAAAGTGGATATTCAGTGTAAATCCATTAAAGAATAAATCATCAAGAAGTTTATATTTTTAATCGGTGTGACTAGCTCGTATCCCGTTACAATTAACTGTACATACGTGTATACCTTCTTCCGGTAGGTTAAATATATGGTGTTAATATTCACACATGTTGACTAATACTCGTATCTTCTTCCGGTAGTATGAATATACCTTTAAACATTCCCACTTCGACGTGTTGCTATAACTACAGCCATTTCCGATGGGACAAATATGAAATGCCCTCTTCCGGCAGGCGAGTTCAATTTTCCTATAGAAGTGCACGATGCATTTACCAAATCTCATAGGTAGTTTCGATCTGGTGAGTTGCCTAGCGTTTATTGCAGGGAGAGAGAGAGAGAGAGGCCCGTTGTACGGGTTAAGCTGGAATGTCCCCGTTGTGTAGGCTAACTAGATTAATCCGTTTCCCGCAGGGCGAGTTACCCTGATGTACGTATTTGAGTAATTTGCATTGGCAGAAGTCTTTGTTAGTTCATGCGAAATTCGGCCGATTCAATTACCTGTGGACTTATCACTAGATTATATTTGACTGATGAGAATTCCGTTGGATAAAACAGAAATCACAAGATTCATTAGATAGGGGTGCATTAAATGAATACGTTTTGTCCCGCTGTTATGTAGGTATACTGCATGCGTCCGCCAGCCTGTCGCCGGAGATCGCGATCCGGCGAGAAAGTGCAATAGATATCGATTTGTATTCTAGTCAGTGCCATCTTCTCTTGCCCATCTAGAATGAGATAAGCTAGGTAAGCAAGAATCTTTGATTGTTTTTGCTCGGAAGAGAAGGTTGAGCGTAATACGTGCAAAGATTGTGTAGTTGCGAACACGGGAAAGGTTGGACACTCATCCTGTTAAAAGGGACCGGTGGGGGAAAAATAGCGGTTACCACGTTTGGCTGTCCAAATCTTATCAGTCTGCGCACTATTGCAGTTGGCAGCAGAAATGTCAGTTATTCGATAAAGGAAACGAGCCTGAATTGTGATTGAAATTCTCCTTATTTGAGGTCTGTCCAAGTTTGGTGTCGTATCCACCAAATTTTAAGACGTACTGGTCTTAAGAAATTAGATCCAAACAGTGTAACCACTTTGAAATCTAAAGAATTTTTTATTTGGATTTTTGAGGGCTGACCAAGCACTTTTCAAAAATTAGAAGAGAAGTTAAAAAAAAATAAAGAGAGAAAGAAAGCATTTAAACACTTTTCTTTCTTTCTTTATAATGAGTTAAAATTACAAACTCCAATCTCCAGAGAGAGTACTTGACAATGAACGGATTTGCAAATATGGATGCTTATACGCATACGTATTTACGAATGTTTGTGTACGTACACACAAAGTGATATTTAATATTTATTATTAATAATTAGCTATTCATCATTAACATCCACGCATGCTCATCAGGAATACATTATGAACGAATTAACAATTGACCTTCTTTCTGTTCATCTCGATAATGGTTGTTGTTTACGTGGACGTAACTAATCCATTTTGTAATTGTTATCTCCAAGATCTAGATTACGAATCATTGCATTATAAATACAGTACGCACCAAAAGTTAGGACAACTTACAAAAGCTAATCAGTTGATTATTCAGTGTGTCTGGTACGTGTTCCCATTATTCTTCTTGAGCAAAAAGTGTGGCAATTGTTCGTAACTTGGAATTTTGACAACGAATAGATTTAGAATTATAATAAAAGTATTATTAACGCTCTTAAAAAGTTTACGCCCATTGATCTAGCGAATAAATTCCTTTGAGGATACTTATGACAGATGAGTCTATAGTCACCCCATTTTGGCGCAACGGGTTCCGTTCAGGCAGATTCACTCCCAATTGACTGAAAGCTCTACCAATTAACACCAACTTTAAGTCTCAAAAAAATAGAAAAACCGACGAATTTTTCTTTTATGCAAAGTGGACTTTTCTTTTCTTAAAACTCGTCTGGATGCTGTAGAAGGGGAAAGATGGTTCTGGTGACTGGACTGACGCCTGCCCTCATTCCTCATTAACTCGTGCGCCATGGCAAACAAGCGACACCTAATTACGCGCTGGCTAATTCCAAACGCTGCCTTCCGCCACATCTGCCTCTCCTCTCGCTCCATCGATTTGCTCTTTCGATGTGCGCATAACGACCGACATTCGCTGTTAAATCTCGCGGATCCACGTGAGATGCCGCGTGACAGAAGGAGGAACTTAGAGAGCCAAACACAGGAAGTCATCCCACGAATACTAATCCAAGTGCTTCGATCAGATCTCCTAATGCGCTCAGAAAAGTCCCTTTTCTGGAAGAAATATGCACTCTGCACCGTCTACGAGAACTATCATCGACTGTAGTGACACCTGGCGGGAGTTTCAGGCAATCTCAAAGCTTCTCTGCTAGAGAAAGAGATAAATAAATTTTTTTTTTTGTTCTGTTTTTCTCTCTTTACTCTTTGTGAATAAATAATTGCGTAATAAATATTAATAGGAGGCTGACGTCATTAGCATATTTGTTTGGGGGCTTGTTAGCATATTGTAATGTATGAGTCCAAACATGGAGTCGACATCTGCCTACAGTAATAAAGTCTTCGGAATTTATTAAGTTTGAACTTTATCTGCTTCCTTTAAATGTGCCTAGCAACCAAATTCTGAAGGATGTTTATGCTCCCAACTTACAATTTGCGATAAGGCATTGTTTGGAGTGTAAACTCAACCAATCATCTATGAACTAATTATCGCAAGGACAGCAATTTCGCGCACCTTCCCTAATTGAGTATCACATTCCTTATTAACGAAATATTAAGTTTAGAGATACCTCAGATGAATTACTGTTTCATGAGAATGAGAAAAGTATCTTGTCATAAGATTCGGACACATTCGCTTTCAACCAGATTTCAAAGTGACGTTTAACTTCTTGACCATTATCAAATCAAAATCTGGTCGGAATATTGTATACATATTTTAAATTAAACTATCCACTTTGTTTGTATAAGTGTGTGTGTTTATGGATGATTTATGTGTTCTTTGGGCTGAAAAACCCTACTTTCCTCCTCCTGAGATCTTCTAATTATAGCTCCTATATTTATTTTTAAGGCGTCAAAGATCCTTGACTGACACTTTTATAACGTAGTGGTCTTCCTTTTCTACAAATATTTCAAAGATAACCAATGGAAAAGCTATATATTATATGGACTGTCCCTTGGTATCTTTGAAATATTTATATTGTTTATGGCTCCCCCTCCTAACTGGCATTTTCAATTTGTACTTTGCCCTCTGTTCCTAGAAAAATATCTATCGATGTCCACTTTCGCTCTGAAATCGCCGGTGAGGAGTTTCTTGAAAGATTTCACTTGGGATTTTGTGTCCACTAACCTTCCTCCCAGGTTATTTTGGATCTCTAAGTAAAAAGTGGACCACAAATATCTACAGCTACATGGATGTTCTATTCCGATCTGTACCTCAATTGTGTAATGTGTTTGTTCGAGATTTTCCTATATAAGCAATTAGTGTTTGCGCAGGAAGACCTGGAGATCCCTGGAGATAAACCCCACTGGTATTAACCTAAGCTGACTAGCGCATTACAGAGAAACTGTGGGAAAGAAAAACTATCTGCCCTTAAAAGCGGAAACAAGGCTTTGTAAGTTCTTCCACCCCGCCCAGCGATATCGAATTTGCTGCCGCCAATTTTTTTTATCTTTTAGAAATTGGTTTTTCTCTCAATAAACAGAAATGAAGTGCTTCAACTTCCCAAGTGGAGAGAGATGTTTCAGTCTCCAAGTTCCACTAATGGCAACACGAATACTTTGATGAACACCGTACATTTGGCTTGCGCATAGTGATAAGGCCAAGTCACGTAACGTGGTCGGGTTTCGCACCGGCATTTATCTAAAACGTGATGAGTGGGAGGGGGGAGAGGAATGAGGAGTGTGCGGTGATAGTTTCTGGGGGGGGGGGGATGGATGTGGTATCAATCTGAAATGGTGAGTTTAATCTAGTGGGAATGTTCTTAGTAATACCCCAGTCCGCTTGAAGAAAATGTCAGAGTTCACACTAGAGATACCTAAAGAAACGACTGTGGAATTTTCTAAAAACCTACAGTTTGAATCGAGTTTTGTAGCGCCACCTGTCACCACGTTTCGTTATTATATAGAGAAGAGTTTGCCGAGGTTAGAAATATAGATGCAGCAGAGTACAGACTCATTAGCGTACTCTGTTTTCATAATTTAAGGGATTAATGATACATCCTCACTCAAATCCATTAGACAAATCTATTTTACTAGTCTTTAACGACATTCACTAGTCCATGGTTTAGTTCGAAAGCCTCTTTAATTAGTTAATAGTTGTGGAAAAAGCCTTGGTCCTGATCCCGCTTCAATGGGAGTAATTTTATGGACTTGGCATTGTCAAAATGATTTGGATCTGTTGTCTTGCCCAAATCAACACGTTCTTCTCGGGAAAATCCATGCTACGCACCCCACTGATAAATATTATTATACCCAAATACTACTGCTGTCACAATGAAACCGTCTTCTCTCATCTGTCGAAAAATATCTTTTCCATATCCGATGACGTCGCATGCTCTGTTGCCAGACTCACCTCGGTACATACCGTTGATCAATGGTTTGTGAGATAAATGGACATTTTAAATATAAAAATCTGTTATGAGATAGCATAATTTATTGTACAATCTTATATTTTATCACAAAAAATTTTGAATATTACTTATTAATATTCTTGCACTTTGCGAAATTCTGAATTTTTAACTTTCTTTCAATTAGCATGTGAAGTACATTTTCACCTTGACTAACGTTACCCATTTTTTAAGAATAATAATGCACTAGGGGACTTCGCCCCCTGCTCGCTTTGCTCGCCCACCTCTGGGCAGGCTTTTCTACGTAAAATGTAGAGGTATACGGAGTAAGTCAAATCTTTTCTACGTAAAAGACACACCTGTCGAAACGCACTGATCGATATCTCATCAGGAAATGACCTATGTAATTATTTACCTATGCATTTGTAGTGCGCGGCATTCTCTAGGTCGAATAAATATCACTGTAAAACTTCAGAACGATGTACACCCTCCAACATGGCCGCAAGTTGGCAGCGGGAAAACAGTGATTGACAAGTTGCGACTCCCATATTTCGACAAACTGACAGGAACAAAGCAGTGATTGGCAGATGCAACTGCTTTCCCCGCCCACTGTCCTCCTAGGTTGATATGCCTAGGGTGTTTTTCCCCATATTTGCCGCTGTTTTTAAATCGGGAACTTGTTTTCCCCATTTTAAAACAGCGGGATGGAGGGATAAACACCCTACCTAAGCTAAGCCTCCCCCTCCTCGACGACACAAAACAATGAGAAAAGGGAGGTGCCTTCACCTGTCAATCAGACAGGTGAAGGAAAAGACCTTTTGCTTCGGGTTCCATAATACATGAGGAATATTGTTGCATCCTAAAGAACAGGACTAAAATATTTAACTGAAATATTTACAAACTATAAAAATATTTACAAAATACTAAACTACAGTATTTACAAATATACAATATTCATTAATATATAAAAAACGTTACAATGTAACATCAAATGTTAGACAATGAATCACATGCACGAGGTTAGTGAACGTTATGGAGGCAGTTGTCAATAATTAATTGCATTTGTAGTGACGTAATTGCCTTGCCCTCTTCTCCCATTGGCTCGAATAAATATCACTAGGAGGAAAACCTTTTTAATGTATAGATAGATAAGAAGACTGAAATCCTAATTAAAATGTATATAAAATACACCGAGTGATTATTGAATTATGACTACTTACTTAATACAGTGCTGGGCCACTGTTCGCACGGGTAACAGTCACTATTTGCTTAGGAAGTGACTCCACTAGATATCTGAAGACGTCCATAGGCAGCCATGCTGCTTGCAAAACTTTCCACCGTGTCGGAATAAATGACGGTTGCGTGTCCATACGCCTCACTTCCCGTTCCAAACATCCCACAGGTGCTCATTTGAGGTTAAGCGAATTTGGAAGCCAATCAAGATGGATGGTATCTTCACTGTGTCCTTCGAGCCACTCGTGCACAGTGCGGGCCCGATAACACGGCGCATTATCCTCTTGAAGATCCCGTTAGTAATTCTCTTGGAAGATCCTGTTAGAATCACTAATGGGATCTTCCAAGGGAAAAAAATGCAACATGGTAGGACACTTAATTAGTTAACAGATGTGGAAAAAATGGGAAAATATGCAACATGGCAGGGTGCATATGATCTCCTAAGAGCTAGCGATAGACCTCACCAGTGAAACGTTGGTCCGTACGCACCAGGGATCCTAGTTCTTGCCAGTAAAACATGCTCCTTATTAAGAAACAACCGCCACCTGCCTGGATAGTGGACACCATTCACGATGTGTCCATGGACTCGTGTGGCGCAAGCAACACGAGTCTATGGACCATCTGAACTACCAGATGCAAATTACCACTGCTCTAGCGTTCTTAGCAATTCAGCTTTTTATACTGTGTGCTGTGCAGCATAGTCCATTACAGATAGGGTGATGATAATTCAGTAATTGCTGAGTGTATATACTCATGAAGAATGAAATATTATACAAAACGTAAATATATATTTATTTAAACTAGAATTGTATTAAACCTGCTTTCATATATTATTTATACAGTAATGAATGTTGTAATCAACAGTAGTAATGAAAGAGGCAGTTCAGAACACACCAATCGTCGTTCCTTGTTACTGATGGGGTATGGCCGCTGACGACCAAACCGGATTCCACTTCTGTCAGCATATAAAGAGGGTACGGTTACATTTCTCTGGATAATAAACCCTGGATAGTGGAGGATTCTTAAAACATTGCCTGATCTGTGGCAAAAACAACTTGAGTCCATGGACCCATCCTGTCAGGTGTCAACAGTGTAAGCTTGTGGTGGTGATGTAATGGTGTGGGGAGCGTTTTTGTAGTGCGCGTTTAATAGCCTCCCGCTGACCTTGATACCAGAGGAGCAACGTTAGGATGTCATGGTTCATCTGGGAAAACATTTTCCAGCCAGGTACATCCCTTTATTGCTTCATATATCCAGGTGTGAATGGCTTTTTCCAGCAGCATAATGCGCTACTCCATTAGGTTAGAATTTTATAGAGCTGGTTGGAGCAACATGAGAATGAATTCATCCTGGCGTATGTTTTCCCAGTCATCGATATCAATGAAATTGAATACCTGTGGGATGAGGTAGAACAATCTCTTCCGAGCAGAGATCCGTAACCATCAAATTTTAAACAGTGCAGTTCTTTGTAGTCCCAAAGAACTGCTACATTTAAAATTATTTGTCTCCATAAAATCCATTAATTAATAGGTGATATTTTGGATTAATGGCATAACTGTTAAACCAATCTAATAATGGAAGAAGATAATTTTCCTTCTTAACTGAAAACATACTACCGTGTCAAAGGCTCTTGACAGGCTCGTATATATAACGGGTACACCGCACACCAGGCATCATCCAATAACTTGGTTATATGCAGTTAAATTAGCTGACACCTACCTTCCTTTTCTAGATCCATGTTGGTAACAAAGTAGAATTAAATTGAGAATCCGATGAGGTCCCTTCTCTTTGAAAAAATGAATATCTCATTCAATTTTATTAAGCCTGTTTATTAATTTCAGGAGTACCTTACGTTGAACAGTTGGCTTCTTTTTATTAATTCAGTATAGATAGTAAAGGCGTTAGTTATATCCTCGAATGAAGTAATGGAGATTTCATTAACCCTTAAGAATACTACTATTATAAGGAAACGCATTATAACTAAAAATCAAGTCGAAGTGAGCAGGTGACTGAATGTGACCCTCTGTTGTTGTTTTTGTTATAATAGAGTTTCATGAGCATCAGTGACTAAGGCCATATTGCTCATATTGTATGTGAATTTCGTATGTTCTGTGGTCGATTTTCTGTTTTCTGGACAAAAATCCCGAGTTTCAGGGAGAAAAAACCATGCTACCTCACCTGAGACCGCCTAACTCAGCCCGTTGTGAAAAAGGCCCATAAAAATTCCTCACGTCATCGAAGAACTCGAACTCAGGTCTTTTCCCCCCTGTGTGGGGAAGAGTGACCCTCTGAGTTCTAGGCAGACTTTGGAACCAGTTCCAAAACGCGAAGAATGTAGCTGAACGTCCTCATGTCACTTTCATCTAAGATGACCGTTATCTGATCCTCACATTCCTGTCCTAGTAAACCAGTATGCTCAGAGAGTTTGCCAGTCATATCCCCAGACTTCAATTGAAAAGAGCATGCCTGGGGTGTTCTAAGCAGGACAGTTTTTAGCCTTAGGCAATACTGGATTTAGATAGTCTGAGCCCTGGAATACATATTTTTAGAGGCCCCAAATATAAGGTTGCGGAGGCTCTTGAATGGGTACAACGGTAATTGCGTTGAACTCATTTGCATAACTGTAATTTTAGATCAGAATTCATCAGGTCTTTGCGCAATGTTGCGAAACATCAAAACGAATTTCTTAAATAAAAAAAAAAAAAAAATTCTGTTTATACTCCGGTACGACCACACAGTCAGAAGAGTTCAAAAGGTAGAGAGAATACAGGAAACAGCACCGTATTTAGCAGTCACGGGCTCGAAGTCCGATCACTCAAGACACGTGTACTTATGCACACTCGCATTTGACCACTCGGCTACGGTCTTACTAATGTTCTGTCATAATCTAATAAGAGGCTTTTGATTTATTTATGTTTTTGTATTTGTTGCTTAACTTTTGAGTAAGTGTATTAACAGTCATTTCTTTTGAAATTTATAAACGTTCGGTTTCCATTTTTTCTGTACGCAACAGAATTCATAACTTTTCCCGAAATAAAATCACTTCTATTTTAACTCAAAGTAAATAATTAAAATTAATAGATTTTCATCTTAATTATATATTATTACAGACAAATATATGTTTTTCAAAGGATATTCCGTGAGCTTACAGAAAGCAGTTGCTTCTGTAAGCAATTGCTTCTTCGAATATTCGAAGTGGGAGGGCAAAAATTCTTCGATACCTTTATGAAGCAGTTAGGGGGCGCTGCATTTACCTTCTTTCAATAGCATGTACCTTAGCACTCAGTAACGTCGGCCCTTATTAATTGTGCAACGCGACAATCATAATTTCTCTTATTCTGACATCCTGACAGCGCATAACTCTTGACCAGAGTTACCATGGCAACGCCGGGGGTATGCTTGGGTAACACGGGCAAACACCAGTCACTGCCCGGAGATGCCATATAGTTTTCCAAGTGTCGCAAATCCTTGCCGTAAGCTCATCATTTGGTGTTAGGCCATTCTGCACTTGACCACTTTGTGCACTACTCCAAAGTAGCTAATGTGACTACGTCAGGTCACGCGCAAAGAGTACATACTAAGTTTGTGTCACATTGGTAGGCAAGAAGGATTGTCAATGTGTTGGCATAGTAATAGCATTTAAGGCTTAGCAGCTGTCTGCAATGTCATTTATGCTTGGATGGAGACAATGCCAGTCTGTCACTGGGGTGATATTTATTCACTGAACAGCGTACAGGAACTCAACATCAGGAAGTAAAGCTTTTCTGGCTGTTCCCAACTTATGTCTCCTCCCCGTGTTCCACTTATTTCTTTACAAAAATGGCGCTCGCAGAAATTTGATATACAGTATACACTTCCCTACCATTAATATCCGGTCACCTGCCTTTAGACAAAAAGAAGAGCTTTTATTGTATCATTTAATATTTTGTGCTGAAACCTTTTGCTTTTATGACGGCCTTCAATCTTCGCGTCATACTCTCAACCAGCTTTTTATAAATGTCAGGTGTTATGTTCCTTTAACACAGCCACCAGTTCGGCCTTGTTCTTTGGACGATCTCGAAGTGCACGTACCCGACTATCCAATACATCCCAAAGATGCTCGATAGGGTTCAGATCAGCACTCCAGGCTGGCCAATCCGACTTTTCCACACCCATACACTCAAACCACTCTGTTACGACCCGAGCAGCAGTATGGTATGGCGCGTTGTCTTGCTGATACAGGTATGGGCCTTTTCCGAAGTATTGCCATAATGTTGGAAGTGCATAATTGTCCAGGCTGTTCTGGTATTGCACAGCATTCATGGTTCTGTCGATAACGACTAATGGGCCCAAGCCAATCCATGAAAGGAGTCCCATACCATGACACTGCCTTCACCAAACTTCATTGTTGAGAGGATACAATCAGGAAGGAACTCTTCCCCTGGTATTCGCCACACCCAGGAACGGCCGTCAGACTGGTAGAATGCAAACCTCGACTCATCTGTCCATAGGACTGTTTTCCACTGCTCTACAGTCTAGTATTCACGCTCCTTACACCATGTTAATCGGCGTCTAGCATTTGTTGAGATGACCAATTCTGTCGAACTGTTGAGGTGATAATTCTGTCGAACTGTTGAGGTAAATCTGTTGAACATGTTAGATTGCATGCCTACTTTTGGAATTGTCTGTTCGAAGCCCAGTGTGCATATTTATAGCAGGTTCTATGACGCGTTGCATGAATAGGCTCTGTTTCCCCATCCATGGAGGGATCTCCGGATATTAATGGTAGGACAGTGTATATCTCTATATTCGTATTGGTTATGCTCCAGTTATGGGTACACCTCCAGAGGAAGTGGCTTCTTTTCCTTGAATCCGTCCAAATTACAGGCGTAAACTAACCTAACCTTTGTTGTTTTTTTTGGCTAGCCAAAAATGAGTCTATTAAAAAACCCCACACTTCTTTTGCTTGAATCGGTCCCGAACTTTGCCATGCCCGCAACGTGGTGACAAGATCTACCAATAATCTGCAGTTAAGCCCTCGCATTTTTTCAAATTTCATGGTGCCATTTAATTCAAAAATATTACGTTATTTTTGGCCCATTTTATAATCCGTGCCATTTAAAATATTTTGCGATTTATTTCGTGTACAATTTTGCATGGATGACATCATCATTGTAGAATATAAAAGAGGCAAGAGAACGTCAGAGCAGCACAGATTTGCCATGAAAAGCTGAAAGTGAAACTATGGGAACATATTTCAGTAGCCACAATGGTAGAATCAATTGTAGAAAGTCTCCTGGAACAGTTTTGATTTACCTACGTCCGCAAAGGCAGGAAGTTGTGTAACAGACGGGCTGACAGCAATGGATTTCCATAAAAGTATAAAAAGGGGCTAAGTGAACAGAGAACGCATCTCTGATCTCCGAAAACATTACGAACATCTGGGATAACTGAAGAACGTTGAAGATATGACGGAAAACAAGCACTGTGCTCTTTCGAGGAAGATAAATGACACTGGGAATAGAGGCAAGCGATGGTAGAGCAAGCGATGGAGACGCTCCAAGACCGAAAGCTACGTTGTGCATGATTTTCTTAACGCCACCTGGAGGTAGCTTTAGAAACTCAACTGATCTTTAGGAATATGGGATGGAGTGGCGACTGGAGTGGATTATTTTTGAAAGCTAATAGATATTGTAATGATTAGGAGGAGTTTCAAAATCTTGAGTCAAATTGGAAGTTGTGGTGTTTATAGACGCATAAAATATATCTGCTACCTGTACAAATTCTGTCTTAAAAAAACTTCTGCTTGATTGGATTGCAATGTTCTTAAATTTGTTTAAAAAAGTTGAGATCAAAAAAGTGTTTTTCCTTCCTCTAATGTAAGAAGTTTATAGTAGGCGCACCATTCCTCTTATAACTCTTAGCATGGTAGTTTGCTAATGCAAAGGTATTTAATAAGCGACTTCTGTACTCTTTTACGAGGCCCTTAGTGCCAGGCGACCAAATGATCGAGGCATACTCGAAGACTGTACCCTCGACCATTTGATTTTGATCATGTAACTGATGGAGAAATTTCTGAAAGAATGTTTAACAATACCTAACATCCTCGACGCCTTCTGACAATTTGACCAATGGACTGACTTGATTGATGAAAGTTACCCCGAGGTCGATCACCTGTTTGAATGGGGCATCAAGTTACCATTCATTTTGTAGTCAAATCGAATAATTTCTCTTTTGTGGTAGCCTGTAAATGTAATTATTACGTATTTATTAATTAATATTTATTTATTTATATTTATGGTTAACCCGTGGCTAACAACCCAGTGGTTAATTTTTCCCATTCCTTGTTCCAGTATCATCTATATAGATTAACAAACCTCTTTCGCTATTGAAAGAGTTGTCCACATAATTCAAAAAAAAAAAAAAAGGCAAACGGCAATGGGCCTAAACAAGCCCTGGGGAGTACCCCCTCCTTATAGCATTGGAAGGAAAGAATATCCAAAGCTGAAGACTGCAGCAGTCTTCTCAGTTGTGAAGCTGTTTAGCCAGTCTAGTGCATAGCAGGTATTTCCAATATTGCTAAGTGTGTACTCATGCGTGCTAAAATGAGGACCGAGTCAAAGGCTTTGGTTAGATCGATGTAACAAATTACATCCATCTGTTTATGGCCTAGTGCTCGGTATCAAGCACTAGGCCATATTGCGCCCTATCTAATGTGTCTGTACACTGTGTGTGTTCTGTGGCCGATTTGATGTTTGTTGGGAGAAAAACCCAAGTTTCTGGGAGAAAAAAACATGCTAACCTCGCCTGAGACCGACTAACTCAGCCACCTTTTGAAAAAAGCCCATAAAAATTTCTGACATCAAAGGGATTCGAACCGGCCCTTTTTATGGGAAAAATGGTGCTGATATGAACTGGGATACGCGACTGCCAAAGATAAAGTTTTAATAGGTTGCAGATCTTTTCTCATATGCGTTTTAGAAGTTTCAGAAATTTCGAATTTCGCAGAACGTCTTCGATTGTAAAGAAAGTAAGATTATCATATATTTCCTTACCATCCTTCTGAAATCTAAAAACGCACCCGAGATGATCTATGGGAGATCAGCACAAAGGTCTCGATGATATAAAAATTCTTACTTTTAACCCGGCAGTGGTAGCGGCCCCAAAGACGGTGGCGGGACACCTGATAGGTGCCCATTTTCTTTTTAATTTTTAGAAAAACGTTTTAAGTTTTATTATTATTTTTTAAATTCTGCTTGAATAATACCAATATTTCATCTCATCTTAATGGATTGCAATACTTATTGTTTGTAACTTTTTTAGCTTAAAAAAAATTAAAATTTTTACATTTTTTTTTACTTTTTATTTCAAACAACCAAAGATATATTTATTTTGGTAAATATTACAAAAAAAATTATTACATATAAAATAGAAACTTCATCTCATAGACTTTTTCATTTTAAAATTTAAAACAGCATTAATTGAATGAAATTTCAAACTGCGCGTGCGTATATATATTTCTCCTTATTATGTATATAAATATTATTTAAAAAGGTAAAAAAAGATATATTACGCATATTTAATACTTTTAGTTACTTTAATTTCCAGGCTGAATTTTTTTTTTCAAATTTACCGTCCTTCAGAGTGCGTGAAATTTGAAACTACGTTCTTGTTCTGTACCAAGCCTTCGCGCAAAATTCAAACGGTTTCAGAAACAGTGGCGGGGAACCTGACAGGTTCTCGCATTCAATTTCTGTACGAAAACTGTAAGAAAATCACTTCAGAAATTATTGAAGTAAAGGTTTCACTATATTTAGGAAGGTAGAAAAACTATCATAATTTTAATAATTTATTAACAGTGAACGCCGAACGTTATTTTTGAAGGGCACCCGTGAGGTTCATTCTGAACAAAAGAGAAAACTGTTTTTAATTAATGCTGTAGAACATATGCATGCATAAAATCCCTATACTCCATCAGTTTTTGCCTCCCACCAGAACGTTCCCTGTTATCATCAGCCACTGTTGGTCTAGGGTGTTGCAGTTTACTTCAATAGGACGAACAGACAGGTTGGTAATATGGCATTCTTTGATGACTTCCCCATTGAAAGTCGCTAAGCTCAACGCCTTCGATCCATCTACTCTATTTCGTTGATCTTCTTACTTCCAGCGCGAACGCAGTTGCTTTTATAACTATTCCTGACACGTAGATGACGAGTCGGGTTCATTTTGCCCAGTCTCAAGGACACCCGGATACTTTTGACAAAAAAGTATACATATAATACGTACCAGCCATTTTACAAACTACATATCATTTTGATTAATCTGCGTTAGGCTGATATAGATATAATAATAACAGCTGCTCTATTGTGCACCAGAAAAAAACATAACTACCATTTCCAACCCATCCAGCATACGGACAGTCCATTTAGAGATTATTCTACCACATCTTTCACGATTTGCCAAGCAAACATTAACAAACGTCCTGCATGACATGCATACATTGTAAAATTCTAGAAAGCAAGTTGCTTCAAGCACATGCATAAATAATAGTTATCACGCGCACGCATAAAATATGTACAAGACCAAGATTAGGCCTTGTTTCCATAGCTACGTACGTATTAGAGGAAGACCAATGAAAACTGTTACATCATTACTGAATAAATCAGATGTCATTAATATTTTTCAGCATATTTAAGCGATGGGTTCTACATAAAAGATTTTCTCCGCATTAATTAATTTCACTGATTAGCTACAGCAATTAAGAATACATGTCTAATGCCATTGATTTTGCCTTGGAATATTGGTCGGATTTGCAATCCCATTTGTAGAAATGAATGTTCTTTTATGGGTTGAGTTACTGGAAAGTTTCACTAATATAGTGTAATGAAAATACGGATTAAGGTTAGGTTAGGGTAATTTATGAGTGAGAAAGTAGGGTCAGAATTCACTGATGTATAAAATTAGAAGGATTTTATTAATATTTAGGAAGAGACGTGATTTTAAAATTATTGTAAATTAATTTAGAAATGGTTGAAAAATGACTGGCAGAGATTTATCTCCCTTTATAGAATTAAAATTTAGTGAATATTAATGCGTAATTGCAAAACCTGTGGGCTTTTGCTGAGAAAACTATTGGGAAATTGGGGACTTGCTGGTATCAAGATTATTGAGAATTCATCAAATTTCTGTTGGAAAATCACGAATAGCATCGAGTTGAATCTGTTCGTTATGTCACGATGACAATTATCATCAGTGTAAGAGTTAAAGGAAAAGTAAGGTCTTAATAAGATGTTTATCTTTAGATCAACAAGCAACAGAACCCATCAGGATGCAACAGAGGTGGACGTATGGATAGATCGAAGTCGAAGCCAACAGCTCTGGCAGGAGACCAGAAGGCTCGACTATCACTGGGACAAAAAGCAAGTTTCCTATTGTTGTCCTGTTTAAAATCGAGTTTGTGTTTATTAATGACTTGTTTACAACTGTTGCGAGTTTTAGTGGAGGCATAAAAGGAAGCTGGCGATTTGGATGCAAGCCAATTGCGATATGTTACACTCCTTCTGGAAAGATATTGTTTAAGTAAAGGATGTGAGTTTAGAGTATAACAGTGGATAATGGAGTATCCCTGCAAGGATAATTTCAATGACGCGATCTGAGCAGGTAATCGCACCAGGAGGTTTAAAAAAATAGCCCAACCAAGAAAAAGAGGGAAATGTGGCCCCGGTCATTGGATTAGTATTCTTTTTGTAATGGCAAGTTCGTAATGGTATTCTCGTAAGTAAATGAACGATATGCGTAAGCTCATTGTAAAGAGACCGGGGTCATTAGCGACTCTCTTACCAACTGAGTTAATACAACCGAAAAATATAAGTCACATAGAGTTAAACAGGAAGTCACCAAGGATAACGAAGTCACTTAGAAGTGTACTCTCCAGTGATGTCATTAAGGTGGAATTTATACGAGGGGCGGTAAATGAGCATTTACCCTCACTAGAAATATTTGAGATAGGGATATGAAACTTGGTTGGCAATTTCATCCTTCTCTCTGTAGTTACCATCTAGAGCCATACATTTTTTCTATCTGTGGATAAGCTCTTACAAAATCAAAAATTATTATTATATTAGGGTTACCCATAATTTATTACATAAACCCGTATTTGTGTCTGTAAATTGCGTGTGTTCTCTGGTCGATTTGCTTGTTTTGCTGGACGAAAAAAACCAAGTTTCTGGTGGGGGGAAACCTTGCTATCTACGCCTGAGACCGACTAACAGCCACGGAACGAAAAAAGCCCATTAAAGTTCCTCGCGTCATCGACAGGATTCGAACCCGGGCCTTTTCCGCCCGGTGTGGAGAGGACGGTGACGATACCACTATGTTACCCCACGCAGACGGTTAAGCTCTTACAGGCCTCTTGAATAGAACTCCTCACATTCAGCAAATAATCAGCCTTTCATTTCATTAATGGTTTTTTCATGGGAAGAGGCAAAAGTCTGAAGATCTGAAGAAATCTGATTTTCGAAACCACACCTGATTGTAAAATCCAATGTGAGAGCAGCCTTGTGAGCAGGAGCGTTGTCGACCGGAGCGTGGACATTTTTGGATAGCTTCCGCGTCTCTTAACTTTCCCAGGAGGTTTCTGTAGTACCCCCCAGTGATGCAGTTGCTTTTTGGGAGGTGTAATGTCTAAGAATGATGCCTTTAGAGTCCTGGAAGACTGTCAATATGACCTTGTTGGCAAACAATTGAACTTTGGCTTTTTGGGGGTTAGTGAAGATAAATGTTTCCATTGTTTGCTCATCTGTTTTGCTTCTAAGTCATCGTGATGTACCCAGCATTCATCCATCGTCACAGTTCAGTCAAAAAATCATCTGCATTCTCTCTCTCTACAAAGCTCCAACAACTGTGTGAAACGCTTTTCCTTTGGAGCTTTTAAGGTGTCAACAATCTCGGAACCCATCGGAGTACAACTTTATACCTGTGAAGGAACTAATGCATTAAGTGCAAGCGAACCCTTGGCTAATGTTCGCTTCATTTGATATAATTTATAGTCACGGGTCTGCGTTGAAGAACTAGCTCTTCCACTTTTGTAAAAAAGTCAGGGTCTGTAGCTGAGATTGGTTGTCCTTCTTTTGGGTCATCGTGCATACTGCTTCGCTCACACTTGAACTGTCTTTTCCAATTTTTCACAGTCTCATATGATAGGCAGTCCTCCCCATGTATAGCTTTCATCTCCTCACGGATTTGTTTTGCTTCTTTGTCTCACAACTGAATAAATTTTATAACGGATCGGACCTCAACCTTCTTCAGCATACCATCTCTCGCTGTATTTGTGGCTCTAGTTTAGTAACCGATGGATCTAGAAAAACAAACGCATTAACCTATGAGTTGTTGTTGTAGGGTTTTAAGAGCATCAGCGACTAAGGCCATATTGCTCCGTATATGCTGTCTGTAAATTGCTGGTGGACGAAGTGTATAAAGTTCAAAACCTGAGTTTCCTGGAGAAAAAACCATGCTACCCTCGTCTGAGAGCGACTAACTCAGCCACTTTGTAAACAATGCCCATAAAAATTCCCCACGTCATCGACGGGACGCGAACTCAAGTCTTTTCCACCCGTTGTGGGGAGGATGACGATTCTACTAACTGTTGCACCTCAAGGGTAACTTATGGGACTTAGTAGTATATATACATAATATCAAATCTTTAACTCAAATATTTCTAGGTGAGTGTAAATATTTATTGACAGTCCCTCGTATACACTTGGATAAGATACTAATGAACAAAATAAACCCCGAATCTTCAAATAAGTGTAGACTCCCTTTTGATTGCAGTTCTCAGGCTACGTCCATCATCATCATCAACGGACCTCGAGGCAGTCTTTTTATGTACTATATATATATATATATATACACACACCCTTAACTCTATTTTTCTTTTTAAGGGTTTGTGGGGGAGGGAAGAGAGCCGAGTACTTTTACAATCCACAAGAATGCTATCGGCAACTCCATGTAATAGAGAAAGGAAAAATGGATCGTATCAAAGTAATGGAATCTGTGACGATAAGTTTCATGAGCAGACTTTAACTCCCTTCTTATAAGATATTAGCCATTTTCTAACAGCTATAAAAAGTAATGTTAGAGATGGAAACGCTCAACAAGAAACAGAGCAACTAGAAGCGATGCCTTGAAACTAGCGCTGATGTTGCTTCTGGTCTGCTAATACTCAGAATCGGGTGAAAGTAATTTCTTCCAGCCCATTTTCCAAGTGAACCGAGCAGATGTGAATGTTACCTGTTGCCATTGAAGATAAAGTTTCCAAGAAATCGCATTTACAATCCACCATTGTGTGTTTGTATGCAAATCGAGTGCTGTCAGCTTTTTTTTTTTTATATTTCTCTCTTGATAAGAGCTAAATGAAGATCCTTTGTACCACACAAGAAACAAACAAAACGCCTCTGAGAACACCGTTATTCGTATACATAGTAACACGTGCGTTTAGCCATTACTGGTTACCATAGTAACTAGTGGAAAACGTTAAGAACGTTACTTCTGTGAAAAATAACCACGCGAGATTTCAAGGAAATTGTAGTATGTACAAATAAACTACATTTAGTGCGTTCTTTCATTAATGAGAGATGTGAAAGCTTACTGGTGGATCACGTGACGTTATTATGTGGCACGAGTTTCCCCTTTCACTGCCTGCGCGAGTTTTTAATTCTCCCACGAGAAATGCTGAATACTAAAAGTGGACTACACACGATAGAGACATAATTGAAAAAGGCAGTAATTATACACTGCCTTACCAAAATATTACGCAAAAGAATAATTGTGCAATGGGAGCATTCCTGTTGGGGAACAGCGAAATCGTGGCATAAATTCCTGTTTTTGCTAGGCAAATATCCAAGGACTATCCATGAACAGATGTTTAAGGTGTATAGGGGTATCAATCCATCGTATGATTGTAAAACATCGGTGGAGACAGTTCAAGTGAGAGAGCGATCATGATGAAGGTAGAAGTGGTCGGCCATCCACATTTCACACTGCTAAATTCGTGGAGAAAACTGAACAACTGATCCTCAATGACCGCCGAATAACTTTTATAGAGATAGTTGCTGAGACTGGGATAAGCGATGATCAGTGGAGAACAAAATTCAAAATGATTTGAATATGAATAAGGTCTCAGTGCGAAGGATTCCCAGCTTGCTTATGTCTTCAGAAAGAAAAAAGGCAGGCCTGTTCTGCTGACTCGATCACCATGTGTAACAGAGATCCTGACCTGTGTTTTTCCAATTGGTGACTATGGATGAATCGCAGATACATCACTCCAACGCTGAAACAAAACAGGTTTCTAAACAATGGAAAACATCCATCATCACAAACTCTCAAAAAAAGGCCAGAGTGTAACTTTATCTGCAGGGAAGGTGTTGTTGTTGTCTGAGATGAGATGGGTATTATTCTCATAGATTACCTAGAGAAAGGTACCACCATCAATGATTACTACAGCAATTTACTGAAGCAATTACATGCGGGAATTAAGGAAAAGCTAGGCAGAATGCTTAGTAAAGGCGGGCTGTTGCTTCAAGACAACGCAGCAGCCCACGCTGCTCTCCCAACCACTGATTTAGCCCGGAAGTTAGGACTTCATATCTTACAACACCCGCCTATTCTCCTGAGTTGGTACCTTCTGACTTCGTACTCTTTCCGCAGCTGAAATCGTTTTTGCGTGGAAAGAATGTTTTATTTTCGGCAATGTACCAGTAATGTCTACGACAGAACCATGGTTTCAAGAGCACAGTGAAACCTTCTACAAATGGCATAAGGAAGTGGCGCAAAATATGGGAGAAATGTGTCGCTTTGGGTGGTAACTACATAGAAAAGGAGTAGATCTACATACTGTATATTATGTAAGGAAAGATTGATCCAGAGAATGGAAGCAGAAAGTATAAATGGAGAAGAGAAAATTTTAGTTTTTTGAGTTTGCAGTTGAACAGTAGTATTGACTAGATCAGGCATGGGTTTGGACTAGTTCGCAAGAGAGTAGCGGAATTACAGATGTCAATTCAAACAACGATGCCCGTGGAAGTATCTACAGAAAAGACATATGACTGAAACTGAACAAATCTGTGTGATCGAGAATGGAAAGAGTTTATAAGTCATTAACCTGACTGCTTTTTTTGGATAGACTCGAGGAGCTTAAGAGAGATTTTCGAATGATTTAAATTAACTAAGTTATCTTTGCCCCATTGGAGAATTACCTGGAGATCGGCATTTAAGAACTTGGTAGTGCATATTCGAGAAGATGAAGTTGTTTGTGCAGGGAAAAGTTTCTCAAACTGGGAAAGGGAATTCTGTGTGCTATCATCAGAAAAACTATGAGTTTCCAGTCAGTGGAAGGTCATTAATATACAAGGGGGAAAGAGTGGGAGAAAGAACTGAACCTTGGGCAACATCAGCTTTAATTGAGAAGTTAGAAGACAGAGAGCTTCTACCATCCTGCAATGAGTGGTCAGAGAGAAAACTGGATACCCAATTGCAAGAAACAGTCGGCAGACTCAAAGACAGAAGCTTATTTTGAAGAACTTTGTGCCCAACACGAACAAAAGCCTTAGAAATGTCAAGAGGAACTGCTGGAATTTTACCAAACTTTTCCATAGAATTTGTTCAAAGATAAGCATCATTAGGCAATATATCGCTGGTGGATCGACACTGATGGAATCTATATTGGCGATCATTAATTAAATGATGATAAATGGTTAGTATCTATCATCATTTTCAGGAATTGGCTGGATATGAGAAATTTAGGTATAAAAGACAAAAGCATAAAAAGTTAGTATAAAATCTTGAACATGTTAATAACAGTGTTCAAGAGTCTTGCTGGACTCTGGGACAACATACGCATGCGCACGTGGCATTTGCATTTCCACTAATTAATGTGGCAAACTCGACTGTACCTTAACTCTTGTCCACCAGTGTATTTTCGATTAAGTCTTGTATCCAGCAGGCTGACAATGGTACTGAACAGAGGAGCTAATAATAGTTGGAAGGCATGGGCGGTACATTAAGGTCTAGAGGTGTTTCAAGCTGGATGCTCTGTTCGGTAGTGTTGCGAGGATTTATTAGTCTTAGATTTATTAGTGTAGCATCGGTAGTTACAACGTCGCTTGGGAGGGTTGATAGTAAACAGCTATATCGTCACGAACTGCCATCATTACAATGGGGTGTGGTACGAAGGTGACTTGATTGCTTGCTCCAAAAGATGACACCTAAGAATTAAGGGGCAGTTAATGGAAGTTCCCGCATCTCTTCCTTGAGGTTGTTGTGATGCTTTCAGTAATGTTTTTCCATGGACTATTTTTAGTGCAAGGGAGTCAAAGTTGCAGGGATTAGAATAGCTGGCATTGCTTCCCTGTTTTTGTAATAGTCTCTGCAGATTGATGCATGGATGTATTTCCAAGGGAAAAATATAGACGCGATAGTTCAGATAAGGTCACATTGTTTTTGGTATTGTTCCCAAGGTAGAGATAGCGTCTATCGGTGAGTAATGATGGGGGTCGGGCCTAGGGGAACTATTACCTTTGCATGATGAAGCGACTTCTATTCGGACACATATCGGAAGCACAGGTCTTACTTTCTAACGTTGATCGATAAGTGTGAGGTGGTTTGTGTGTTATAGCAGTTGTGAACTGTTTCCTTTGGGACGTACAATGTTTACATTCGGGGACTTCGGAGTTTTTCTCTGAAGAACTGGTGGCAAGTATTCTCTATAAAATACGTATCTGCGTATTCGGGTACTGGAGAGTGCTCTGTGGGCAGATTGGTCAATAAATACACGTCTTAAGTTTTCATTGGCGAAATATTGTAGTAATCAAAGGTTTTTATAACTCCATATATTACGTCACACCGATTTTCGAGATTTTTAATCCCCTCACTTGTCAGACATGTGATAATTAAATTACATCACTTAGTGGTGGAATAGTTATAAGGTAAACTTCATGACATCCCTTAAGTTACTCTCTAACAGTTTATATTCATACTTCATGGTTCTTGTCTCTCCTACCCTTGAATATATACCTCCCTAGTTCCTTTTACTGATTCTCTTCAGGGCTTTTTATAAATCTCTATCAGAACCCCCAGCCCAATATGTCTAGATGTCAATCAACTCTTGATTTTGTTCCCCATTTCGTGTACTTATTCGATAAGTGTTCATGTTAAAGAGATTGATCACATTCATGTGGTAGCATATCTTCTTGCGATGTACCCATCTCCGAGTACAAACAGAATTTAAAAAAACATGAAACTAATTATATCAGGTTGATTAATTTCTAAACGTGTCATAAGAACCTTCTAAGGTTTTTAATGAACAGTTCCTAACAGTTTATATTCGTATAAACTGTTAGGAACTTCAGCTGAACAGTTCCTTATAGGAAGCAAAATATTTGGAGGCAGCCGGTTCATGCTTTACAGAAATACGAACAGAATCCAAACCCAACATGCAGTTAGACTCTGTACAGTTTACTGCTTCATTCGTGTGAAGCAAGGACTGTTTCTAAATTGAGTGGATTTGTTCGGGTATTCCTGATGAATATTGCATTGCCCCCCTGCCTAAAGTTTCCATCCTCGCTGCATGCACCGTTTGCTTGGTTACGTGCAACAACCTTGTGCACTTCAGCTGATGTTGGCATTACTCATCCACTGCTTCTTCGATAACAACTTTGGCAACCTAGTTTCGACCACGTCTATCTTGGACCTCCAGTGACCTTTCGCTTCAAGCTTAGCCATCACGTTCCACAGTCCATTAGGAGTGAGTGGGCTGCACAGTATTGCTGTAAGTGATAAACTTCATGTAATGCAACAGGCGATAGTTTCATAAAGCCGCTTATGATTAGTTGCATCTTGATAGCAAGACACTACAAGCTAAGAGTACTTCGAAATTTTTACTTTCCACAGTAGTAGAGGAGACCGGGGGTCATTCGTAACATTTTTTTCAGTTTTCTTCTATAACGATGCTACATTGTAACGAAATTTATGAAACAAAAAGGGTTGTTCTTTTTTGTAATTGTAAATATTCAGTGAAAAATAACTGAAATTCTTATCTTAATTTCATTTAAGAGGTATCACGGGCACTTTTTCTGTTCTTGACTTTTATATCAATATGTTTGGATTCTTTTACCTGATTCAGATGGTGTTTATAGGTCTGTATTTAAATTATGCTTTTTAATTATCGCATGCATAACAGATGTAAAAAAGGACGAAATCAAAAAAAAATTGTTTATTAAAATATTTAGCTAAATAATGAAATTTAACTATTTTTGAACAAACCATTTGTGCACACAAATGGTTTGTCCCACAACGTTGCAAGTCACATGACCACAGTTCTGGATATAAATGCAGCAGAACAACCTTTCTAGTATCAGCTAAGCGTACAAATCGTAGCAAGAATGGGGAAAAGGAGTGATCTAACGGACTTCGAACGTGGCATGGTAGTAGGCGCAAGACGTGCTGGACAAAGCATCTCTGAAACGGCAGTTCTCTTGAACTTTTCACGCACCACACTTTCAAGGATATCGAGAATGATGCAACGAACAGAAAATATCCTCTCTGGAAGAAAATTGCTTGTTGATGAGAGAGGTCAGAGGAGGATGGCTAGAATTGTGCAAGCAAGCAGACGGGCCACAATGTCGCACATCACGTCAGAATACAACCTTGGTGCGCAGAACAAAATATCGCAACGGATCACTAGTCGCACTTTGTGGCGAATGGGCTACAACATCCGACGGCCACATCACGTACCTTTATTTCAATATTTAAAATAACTAAATGCACACGGCATAATACATTAAGAGTTTAATATCTATATAATATCGGTGTTTAGATACACCATAGACAACTCTTAAGAAACTACAAAGTAGTTGTTGTAGGCAACATTTGCTCTTTCTCATATTGTGCTCTGCCTTCACGACGAGTTGCCATGATATTGCACTACCTCGAATAAGTAACGCTTCACTAATAGAGAAGACTATTGTTACTTATTCTCAGTGAGTACCACCACCCAGACATGTTTCAAGGCTATTGGCCTATCATTTATTTCAATGAAGAACAAGAGAGCACGCCTCCTGTGAGCACAGCAACACCAGCACTGGACTATCGAGGATTGGAAAACAGTTGCTTGGTCTGACAAGTCGAAGTGCATGGTGCATCATGTTGATGGAAGGCTCCGAATTTGGCGAAAACAACATGAATCCATGGACCCGTCATGTCTGACGACTACTGTTCAAGGTGGTGGGGGGCAGTGTTATGGTGTGGGGAATGTTTTCTTGGCACACGTTGGGTCTATTGATACCCATAGATTCACGTCTGAATACCACATCGTACCTAAACATCGTTGTTGACCACGTGAATCCATTCATGTTGACAGTTTATCCTCAGTCAAGTGGTTACTTCCAGCGGGATAATGCGCCGGTGCACAAAGCCCGAATCACTATGGAATGGTTCCAGGAACATGACAATGACTTTTCTTTGCTGCAATGGCTCGCTCAGTCCGCGGATCTCAATCCTATTGAACATCTTTGGGATGGGCTGGAAATTGCTGTTTGCTGCAGGCCTATACCTCTGTCGAATCTCAAGGAACTGCGTGACACACTCATGTCTGCATGGTACTCCATTCCTTCACAACGCTTTCAGCATCTTGTTCAATCTATGCCTAGACGAATTCAGGCTGTTTTGAAAGCTAAAGG